>NC_060281.1:62660887-62709590 GCF_021613505.1 Equus quagga | reverse complement strand
ATCTCCTGCATCCTCATGATACACTATGCACCATCTCCTGCCTCCTCACAAATTCTACCAGGTAGGTAGATATAGAAATTAAGTCATTTGAACAGATTTCTTAGTGGAAGAGAAATGTCTCAAACACTTACTTGTTTGAATTACTGTGCTAAATTATTTACATGCATTTCTACTTTGGAAAACATTATATCTAAGATAAGAAGACTTGTATAATTCAGTATTTTAATACAACAAAGTAAAAGTTATGTGATACTGAGTAAGAAAACACTGAAGAAAATATTTTTTATAACTGACTTTTCTCTGTAATAAAGAGGAAGTGGTTTGTGGAAGCTTTAATGACTAACATTTTCCTTTGATAAAGTTCATATAGGTGCCACTGCTATTAATTGTAGAATTCGGGAAATATCAAAATATCAATTTCTCACATACTTTAATAGGAAATATAAAGGGATCAGAACTTAACATCACATTAATTATATAGAATAAAAATTTGTAACATATAAAAAGGTGCAAGAAGAGAATGCTTTAATTTAAAATGTTACATGTTACTCTTGAAGATTTCAGGACTATAAATTTTTGATTAAGAAGGGAAACACTTCCTAGTTTCCTAAAAATACACTATATACCATTCCTACAAAAATACAATTATCATTGTTTAAGTAGACCCTCAGAAAAAGTTTTCTCCCATAACTAGTATATTTCCAACTTTAACTAAAATGGCTAAATATTAAGTCGTTTATGTAGTTTAAGTAAATCTTGAAACTGTTAGGAGATTGATTTCTCTTTCCTTTTAATAACAGAAACTGTATTGAGAATATGCCTTTCTTCTCCTAGAAACCATATCACCATTTTCCGTGACATCAGGAAAAGAAAGTTTAACGTGAACTAATTTCTTGAGTGGTAAGTGTGGCATTACCAGCAAGGATACCGCAGTAGGGGAGCTAAAAGAGCACATGCCCCTCAGGACCAGCCAGCATGTGGAGCGCACCTGTGAAGCGCACTTCTGCAGAGCGGCCAGCAGATGGCGCGCGCGCACTGCGCACAGACGCACAGCCCGGAGAGCAGCGGCGGGCGCCACTCAGACGCCTTCTCCCCGAAGGCCGGCTGCTTTCCTCTGAAAAAAGGTCTTACGTTGAGTTATTTTACAGGGAATTAGGAGGATTATCCTTTGACGAGAAAATTAACGAAAACATGGTCAATCTCAGTTGTCAAATTATTTATGATCAAGTGTCAAAAAAAATACCTTGAGGATTCTGACACTCCTCTTAAACAAATTATATGACTTGGCATTTCTACCTCAAAATTATTATAAATAGGAAGTGATTTTGATGATAAGTAAGCATTATTCTAAAAGAAAAAAAGATAAAAAGAAAACAATTTCTGTAACACAAAATCAGCAAAAGACTTTAAAATCTCTTACAAGAAATCAGTTTGTTTTCTCTTGATTGTCTTACTCACAATATGCCAGCGATATCTCCTGACGTGTTCCAGGGAAATATACACATTAGACAGCACCAACAGTTCCAAACGAGAATCAGGAAGTCAGGACGTCCCGCTGTGATCTACGTGCAGATCACTCACCGCGGGAACCACGTTCCTTAGCCTCCTTCCCTGAGAAGCTCCAGGAGCTGCCCGGGACCAGCGAGCGCGGCGTTCCGCGGTGCCACCAGGCAGGCCTCCGCTAGGGCGTCAGCTTGCACTGGGACGTTCTGGCAGGTGACAGACACTCAAGTTTTCCTAAAACTGTTTCTTTTTAACACTTAATACTGCATTACTACGTTATGAGAGGTCATTTGTTTTCTTGACAGTAAATCTTCTCTAGAAATGAACTGGTCCTGTGATTTTTTTTCTAGATAGAAATATTTTTAAAAGCTTTTATCAAACAGGATTATGACCTCACTGAAAAAGTGGTACCTTTCTGCCTTCGTTCCGCTGACACTAACAAAGTGTTGCCTGTATGTGAGATTGGGGCAGGGATCGATTCTCCCCAAGGTTCTCAAGGCTGTGCACTGGGACGGGTTCCGCAGGGGACCTAAGGGGCCATCACCTGAAAAAATTAGAGCTTAAAGCTATGCAATTTTTAAAGTCTTTTTTAGCTGTAAAATTCTGATTCTATGATACAAAGTTTGAACCTCAAACTTTAAATTACCATTGAGAACAAAATGAAAAACATGCTTATTCTGCTCACTATTCCTACAACTTAGGACACTGATGGCAGTGCCATCTGAATGTGTAAAAAGTCTGCCTCACACAGAGAGCAAAGGTGAAAACTAAGCCTTAAAAGGAAATTACATCAAGAAAATACTAAAGGCGACAAAAAAGTAACAGTGAAAACTTCATCAGTTTCATAATATTTGTTATTATGGACCTTACAGCAAAGTTATGTGAGGAATAACTACAAGGTAGAGATTATTCTAGAGACAAAACTGCAAATGGGAACATACCTAACAGCATGAAAAACCATCACTATAGTATTTCCAATTCTAAAATCCTGTGTCGTGTTTGTAGGAAGAAAGACACAAACAAAATTCTAGAACTTAATATTCTTAGGGTGTAGCTTTATCTTCTAAATTCCACAAACTAGTGTTTGAGTTACAATTTTACGAATACATCAAAGAAAAGATACATATCTATAGATGATTGGAAGAAGCATCTTGGAAGAAAAATTCCTTCAAACATTTAAAATAAAAAAATTATGAGTAAGTTTCTTAATTACTGACAATCAAGAGTCAACATTTTGTTTCGCCAGTTAAACAAAGCTTCTGTAACATGCCACCAGCATTCTCAACAGGAACTCCTTTCCTAATGGTGAGTACGCAGGAGAAACTTAACAGATTATAAACAAATAGAAAATTAGAAAAACCATTTGGGGAATACTATATAAACAGAACAGAAATTTTGTTTTAATAAGAGAAAAATGGAAACTTTGCTTTCAAAAGTTACAGAAGTTATTTTCTTCAAAACATTAGTAAAACAATCCTAGTTACTTCACAAAAATAATAAAAGCTGTAGTGTAGAAATAATCAAAATTCTAAAATGTATTACTTCTCTAAGAGAAAATAAACTATCCACCTTTCACAATTTGCTGTTTCACATTTGCTATATTTTTCCAACAACTGTGAGATTTCTTCTAGATAAAAAGTCTTTTCAGCTTTATGCTAACATATAGATATGGAACTATCTTCTGCAAAGCTCGAAAACTTAGGGTTTACCTTAAAACTGATTCCTACAGAAAACTGATAATGACTTTACAGAAAACGCTTATTATACCTAGCATTCCACGAGACTTCCAGGAAACCTTATCACGTTCAGTCAAATCCTTTCAACTCAACCCCTGCAAGGGCTCCCTATTTTAAATGCAAGTGAGGTCACTATTTGTTTAACAGACTCCACACAGCACAAGGGGCAGAAGAGGCCTTCCTTAGGGGCCGCAGATGTGGAGCCAGGTGGAGAAGTGTACTGTATCTCCTCGTCCTCGTGCCTGCCACGGCAGTTTTCTCACAGTCCACAACAGTGTGGGCAACACTGACCTGGCCCGCACTCTCAGAGGACGGCTGACTTCCTCACGGCCCTTAAACACCTTTGAACACATGTTCCTGTGCACAGCGGGCTCCCGTGCTGTGTGCAGCCTGACCACCCACTGTTGCTTGTTGACCAAACACGCGGGGCCAAGAAGCCTCCACAGACACAGGCAAGACAGGATTCCTTTCAAGCACAGCACACAGGAGAATCTCAGTGCCAAAGCTGGGGGCCGGGGCGGGCGCATCACGGCAGAACTACAAATTCCTCACCAATCAGACCTGCGACAACAGATAAAAATGTTCTTTTCGATCTTATGCCTATATTTATATATAGTTCCTACAGGGGCATTTCCTCAATTTAAAGGGGATCATTTAATTAAATGAAGGAGATACATTTAAATACTTCTGTTAACCTCACTTCACTTTTTAGAGGGTCAGAAATGTCCTCAGCAGGTTGCAGGCAACAATCCTGATGGGCATTTTAACATCATTCAAAACAATAGTTGAAAAGAGGAAACATATTTTAAAAGCAAAACTATAGGTGTGAGCTTTGAAGAAGCATTTATTGGCTGACATTGGCTACATAAGCAAGACCTATTTGTAATAAGCTGGATAGGTGAATAACCAAAATTATTTATGCTTTTAATAAACTACTACAGGTTTTTTTGCAGTTATATATAGATTAAAATGGAGAAAATATGCTTAGAATATATAAGTAATAGAATTATTACAAAAATGATATAATATGGAATGACAATATTTGTAATAAGGAATATTTTTAGATTACCAGTTAATGCTAACATTCAACGTGTGCTTGACATTCATCGTCAAAGGCATTGCTCTCAGGACAGGGCACGTGGTTTAGAGGTGAAACGGCTCCCGGCTGTGAGGAGCCCTCTTCCAGACGTACAGTGAGCCCAGACAGTGGAGAGAGCCAGTTGCTAGCTAACAGGTTGAAAAGGTCCTTTTGACATAAGCCTTGTTGGCCTGTCTGATCTAACAAAGATAGTTCATTCATGGTAAGGTGAACAGAATCTAGTACAAAATAAAAGAACAAGGAAAGAGAACTTAATCCCACTCTTCCCTATGGCCCTCAATAGCTGACAGTTTAATACCAGATCCACAAACGAATGTATGCTCTTGGAAGAGGAAACCAAATTCTCAAGTCCTGGGTTACTGACTTCAAAAAAACTGCTTACATTAGTAGTATTAATTACTAGTCTTAATTTTCATTTGGAAGCTAAAATTGTCTTTTAAATTAGATTAAAAAGTCAAATCTACAATTATTATGTAAAAACCTGCTGATCTGCATTCAGATAATTAGAACTACTTATATAAACATACTTTTCCAAACAACTGACAATTTCTAATGGTATGCCCTGTAAATCTAATTCATGGCACACTGAATATCACCTAGGTTCTTTTCTCTTCCTTTTTGTCTTTTTTTAAAGGTATGGTTCTTTTTTGGTGAGGAAGACTGGCCCTGAGCTGACATCTATTGCCAATCTTCCTCATTTCTCCTTTTCTTCCCAAAGCCCCAGTACATAGTTGTGTGTCCTAGTGTAAGTCATTCTAGTTCTTCAATGTGGGATGCCGCCACAGCATGGCCTGACGAGAGGGGCACAGGTCTGTGGCCAGGATCTGAACTCCAGGCCGCTGAAGTGTGGCACACAAACAACCACTAGGCCATGGGGTCAGCCCTTTTTCTCTTTCTGAAAAAAGCACAAATGGGAAAGAAAAATCAGACCACTACTTTGCTAGACAGAACATTTTTTTTATTGCAATCATAAACTGGTAATTTCTTCTACTTCTCTCTCCTAAATCTACTTTCTTCTATATAGCTTACATATAGCTTCTAAGCTTATAGCTTATAAATCTCAGAGCAAGTGAATAAATCCCAATGGAAGCATTTAGAAGCACTTCATCTTCTAAAGCCAATTAAAAGATACTATCTAGTCACTACATGCAAAAGTAGACACACGTGGACCCAGCTGGGCTGGCGACCTACAGCGAAAGGGCCTGAAAGGGCCTCTGTTGCGGGGAAGAGAGGCCGGATTCAAGTGAGCATCCCAAATCTGTGCTTCTGCAGCCGGGTCGCTCCTCTCCTCCTTTCAAATCAACTGCTACTGCTCTGGGATCAGACTGTTAGGATAAACGGTCAGGAGAGAAACTAGGTTTTTAAATCTCCAGAAAATACACTTCATAAAAGAAACTTCTCATGTATAGCTTCACTATAAAAACTTTAAAATAAAAACTGTAATTTATTAAAATATTTAATATATGTATAACAATACATTTTTACTGTCTTTTGTAACCATGGAAATATTTTTATAGTTCCATAGAAAATTCGATGAATCTGCTGTCAGCTAATGGAGGTTGCAATTTAATCCAGCACACAGGAAAATCTACCTAACCCTACATTATGGAAATGCCACAATTATATTTATTAACCCCACTAATTAAAAAAAAATATTATAACTATAACAATAAATTAGGTACATAAAGGTCATAGCTGCATTTTTTAAATATCAAGAAAAAATACAGATATTGTAGAAATTCACAAAATTATTCATAAATTGGTAAAATATAATTTATGCATGTATTTTATGAGCTTGAGTTGAAAATATAGCCTTTTTATATCTTAAGGTCAGTGGATAAAGATTTTTATTTCAGCAACTAGTTAATCTAATAAACTGCTCAATGTTCGAAATAATTAAAAGACGAGATATTTAGCATAGCCTCTAGTCTTAATACATTCTTCTATAATAGAGCCACACGTGAAGATTCAGAATAAACGTTTCAGGTGTGTCATGCCAGCTGTTTGCAAAGAGAGCCTAAGCCACGTGTAAATGTATTTCCTTCTGCTGTGCGACTACTGTAAAAATCCACTGCTCCTCCTCCTAGGGTCCCCTATGTGCCATATTCCACCATGTCCTCCCAGGAAGTCCTAATTAAACACATATCTGAAAGGAGGGACTAATTACTCTGAGGAACAGGCGAAGGCCTTTTTCCTTGAGTTATTAGATATAGCCAGCATCTATTTTAAGAGTTAAACTCATTTTCAGAACAAAGAAAAAAACACCTTTGAAGGCTACCTTTAAAAATCCTGTTTGAGCATGTCAGTAGGGGGTTAACCAAAGGCTCTTCCTGACAGGAAACCTGAAGACTTAGTCTAATTTTGGACCTATTTCACAGGAATTTTAAGAGACGAACGACGCTTCTTATAAGGTAGTAAAAGTTTTCCATGTGCAACAATTCAGGGGACAGGGCTGCTTTGAATACAGGCAAAGAGAAGCAAAATGGTTAATCAGTTCAGGCTGGAAGAAAACAACCGAACTCTTCCATTAGTATTTAGGCTCTCAAAATGAGTTTTTACAGTATTAATCTTTATTCATTCTTGTTTTTGTCCCTTGCTTGGAAAAAGGTAGCTTTTTAATGTAAGACTGCTGTCTCTGAAAATCTATCACCATCTCTGCTCATAAAATTTTCTCTGAAGACCACAAGACTAAATACAATTAACATTTTTTCCCCCAAACCACCGTGTAAAGACTTTTAAGACTTAAAAAAGAATTATATGTTAATTAGGTTTCTTAAGTTCATGGATAAAGACCAGCTTTACTTAAAAAAGACACCAAGAAACCTTTTCCTGTCTGAAATATTTATAGTCCATCTTTTAAAATTATATTTTATTTCACAAGACTGCCTCAGTTCTTAACCACCGCTCTGCCTGGGGTTCTCCTTAAACAATTACAACCACGTCTCTTCTCCAGTGTTAAAGTCCAAGTACAGACACTATAATCAAAGAACTTACAACTCATTCTTTAGACTTAGAATGCAGCAAGCTTTCATCCTGAAAACAGGTTCCTGAGAATCCCTGGATAAAAGCGACGGAGCTTCACAGCGAAGTGCTAGAGGAGATACAGGCACTGTCACTGTCACGTTCATCACACTCAGAAATCCTGTCTGATGAAATATTTGCTGCGGCCACAGAACACAGAGAGGTGCTGTGGAACTTGCTGTCCTACTGCACTGGTCCAGAGGCAGTGCAGTCTGCTGGGATGCGGGGAAGTCTGGACCACTCGCCAGTTCTGCCATACCCAAGGCCTAGAAAAACTGGCCGTCACCTGGCTGCTCTGAGACACCTTCGTCAACCGCAAAATAAACCTAAAATCATCTATTGACCTAGACCATTCCCCAGGCCTCTTCCAGATCTAAAATATCATAATTAGGAGATGACATCCAATAGAAAGTCCAAATGACATTTAGGACACCTTTGCCACATTACCTTACATTTATGTTATATATAATTAAGACACTCATAAATATCAATTGAGAGTCCATCATAAACAATTGGCTGTAGATTACATAAAAGAAAAATTGTGCTTATTCTCAGTAAACTTATCATTAAGGCAAACACCTATATTTTATATAATTACATTGCCTGTATAAATGCACATAAGCGTACATTAAAGAGCTAACGTGTCCAACGACATACATATGCATTAATGATGACAACCAGATAAGTATCTAAATGCAAATCAGCCAAAGTGGACCATATTTTACTAATGGTTAATTCTTCCTTTCTAGGAAACACATGTTCTGTTTATATCTGTGCCACATTTGGTATCATTTGCCTTTGCAGTATCAATGAAAAAGCAATGATATCAAAGTACTTAGATACTGGAGATATTAAATTGCTTCTGAATTTGAAAATTAACTGAATATTTGACGATATAAAGAAATTATTGATAATATTTTAGGTAATAATAATGGTGTTTTGGTTACAGATTTTAAAAAGCATATTTATTGATAAAAATTACATACTGAAATAATTATGGATGAAACGATGTGACCTGCTTCAAAATAATTCAGGGTGAGGGAGGGGGAAGAAACAGGCAAGGGTATAGATAACGTAAGATTGGCTATGAGTTAATAACCACTGAACTTAGGGTGGGTACATGAGCGATTATTACATTATCCTTTCTACTTTTAAGTATGTTTGGAATTCTCCAAAATAAAATAACAAAAGTTCCTTCTGTGAGCTCACAAGAACACAGTGATCTTCCACTTAAAAGGCTCTTCCGTGTTGGGGTTATCTCTGTCACTGACAGCAGCAGTGTTTGCAGACTTGAAAGAGGGCGCAGCTAAGCGTGTTCTTCTGGACGTCAAAGGAAGATTAAAAATAACCTAAATTAAAATACAACCTACGAATAGCTAATGAATTCAGGAAATTTATATTGTACTGTCATGAAATTTGTATAGTAAGTTCAAAGAGCTATAAATTTTATGTTTTCACTTCCTAAGAAAAAAGACTAACTCATGAAACTTGGTATTTTTGTTACGTTAGCTCATTGCTAACAAATGGATCCATTCAATGTACATTCTTAACTATCTCACACTCACAAGCGAGGAGCAAGTTCTGCAACAAGCGTGGTCAGAGTGAATAAAAAAGCTAAGGCTCCAGTTACACATAAGCTACTGTCATTTTTTTTTCCAGAAATGCTGATTTTAAGCAGGTCTGGATTAATACGTATAGCAACACATAACATCAAGATGACAGGGAAGGACTCCACCAGGTAAAGGTGTCTTCATTTACCTTCAAGAGAGATTCAAACCTTTGGCCATCAGGTATTTCAGGTATTGATGTGACAATAAGAGGCAGGACACTGGAACTTTCCCAATTCCAACAGTCCATATGTCATTTTCATAAATTACACACACATCCCCAAAATTCAAATATTTTCATAACCAAATTATATAGCTTGTTTGTTATAGTGTAAGTAGGAAAATCACTCGTGAGCCATGTATCTTGTTTATGTCTGGAGAGTATCCCCACTGTTATTGATTAGCCTCTTCATGGCGTGGGGATGGAGTGGCATTTACTGAGGGATTGGACTACTTCTCCACGCCTCCTTATCTGGATAATTAATACTTGTCATTTAGGATCAGTGGAAATATCACTTCCTCTAGACTGGGGTAAAATTCTGTACTGCCCAGTTCCTAACATTTTTCTTAATTATACTTATGTGATAAATAAATACTTATGTGATTTTTTAAAATGTATCTCTCCCACTAGACTACAAGCTCCCAGAGGTCAGAGGCCATGTTGGTCTTGCTCACCACTGTACTTCTAGTTCTGAAGATAGCACTGATTATCAATCCTAGCTGTATCTGAAGCACCTGGGAGCTTTAAAAAATACGAATGCTGGACTCCACTGCTAGACATTCCAATATACTCAGTAGGAATGGGGTAGAGGCCAGGAAATGACAGTCTGTAAACACACACAGGGAATTCTGATGGGCAGACAAGGCTGAGAGTCCTGCCTAATACAATAGACTCAACAAGCAAACCTGCAAGGCCCTCTAAACAACCCAAAGACTAGAGACTATGCATGTCATCATGTCATTTTCACTTGCTAAGACTAGAAAATAATGAGTGATGTTAATAGGAATTTTGATGTGGCATCAATAAAGAGATATTTGGGTTTTCTTAAATATCAAGAATAGAAAAGAACAAATTCACAGCTGGAAAGTACTCAAATCCAAGCCAACTAATTCATGACGAAACTATGCTATAAATAAATAATCGTGACCTCTCCACTGTACTTCCTTCTGTGCCACATTACTTCACTTACTCCTCCTGGAAAGCTTGTAAGCATCACTGTGCTTTATGTGATATAATCTGTCATCCCAGGCCACTGAAACTGCATTTCCTAAGGTCACCAACAATAGCCTCAGTGCTAAATCTAAGGACAGCTCGTTATCTAATTCTCCATCTCCCTTGCTGATCACTCCTCTTCTGTTTGGTTTCGTGACATTATACCCCGGGCCCCTCCTGGCCCGGTGACCAACCCCGTCTTCCTCTCCACTGCAGACTTCCCTTCTACCAGTTCTGTAAATATCACTCCCCAGGAGATTGTCCTAAGTTTTCTCGTGTTTTCATCTTGGGGGAATGCACCAACTCCCAGGGGTCATCTCCATGCAGACCACATCCAGATCTCTCGCTCTATAAATCCAGCTGCCTATTGTAAGTCCCCACTTGTGTGGCAACAACTCCACATCAACCTGTCCAAACGAAAAGGAAGAGGGTCATTTTTCTCCCCTAGGTGCCCTAACTCAATGGTGCCATCCTCCTAACTGGCTGCTGAGGTCAAACAACCGGGAAAACTCCCTGACCCCTTCCTCTTCCACATTCTTCAGTCACCAGGTCCTGTCAGTGCCAGCTTCTGAACAGCTCTCCAACCCCTGTCCTTCTCCCCACCACCACCTCCGTACTACGCGAGCTGCCTGAACCCACGGTGCAGCCTCCGCCCCGTCCGTCCACCACGCAGAGGCCAGACTCGTCTACTGAAAAGTAAGTCTCCCTAGGTCTTTCCCCTGCTTCAAACCTTTATGGCTCCCCCAGGGCCCTCTACATAAAGCCCAAACGCCTTGCAGGGCCCACCAAGTCCACCCAGGACCTGGCGCCTCCTCACTCCAGCCTCCACTCTGTCTGCTCTGATCATGCTCTCAGCTCCAGCCACACAGAATCAAGCGGGCTTTTCTCGCTGGAAGCCCAGTGCACATTTTACTTTCTCTTCCTGGAACGGTCTTTACCTCTTTACCCTTCCTCTCCTCTATTTCCACCAATGCAGATTTCTTTCAGATCTCAAAACAAGTGTCATTTCCTTGAGATCTTGGAACCTCACTTCCGTGGCCTTGAAACCGCCTCGGACACAGTTCTGAAGTGCTGCCACAGCACTCGGAACTTCCCAGGTTCAGACTAGAGCACACTGCACCCTCCTAGCTGCCTTCCCTGTCCATCTCCCTGGCTGTTTTGTAAGCCTTGTGTGAGCTAGGCCCCCGTGTGCCGTACCGACCATCGTATCCTTAGTGCCCAACAGTGGCCACACATGGCAGGCATTCAGTACTGTGGGATGGTGGAATAATACAAGAAAAGTGGATACAGCTGCATGTGAATATAGCTGTGACTTCTTCCTTCAGACTCACCGCAGGGCCTTTGCAAAGGTTGCTCCCTTTTTTCAGGCTGGACTAACCCCTGCAGGCTACTTCTCATCCTTCTAATTCTCAGCTAACATGGAGATTTCCTGGGATGCCTTCCCAAACAAGCCATCTAAAGCATTCTCCTCAGGTCTCCCTCTGAATACCGTTGTTTTTCTTTCTATCACTGGTCACAGGTTTGTATCTGGTTAGTTACATGGAAGTAAGGACTTTGTTTTACTCCCCACTGTCTGTCTCTACTCGGCACAGTGCCTGGTACACAGCAGGGCGCAACATACATTTAATAAATAATGACTAGGCTACTACCCTTTAACAAGGACTAATATCACTTCTCCAACACCATGTTGCTTCCCACAAAAGTTTATTGTTTCCTAAACCAAACCTTTGTCAATACTGCCAGTCAGTCATAAAAATAGGCAGATTAAAAGAGTTTTCCCCATTCCCTGTTCTGTTACTCAGGTATAATCCTAACCAGGGGCCAAAAAAACAAAAAAAAACAGGTACAGATATCAAGAAAATTGACCAACCCTCCCCCGTAGTCATCAAGCACCTAGCAGCCACAGGGAACAGCAGAATACACAGAGACGCACTTGCCTTGCAGGCCGTGGACGTAGCCTTCTCTGCAGCTGTGCATGAGCTGAAGGATCCACCTGTGCTGTGCTCCGATGCACTGCCATGCAGGGTCCCCCGGGGCATGAAGGTCAGACAGGTACCTGAAAAGGCAAGGCCACAGCTGACCAGGGAGGCTTCCTCCAGACAGCCATAAGTGAGGACAAAAGGAAAGCTAGGAAGTTTTAAAATCATTACCTTTTTTAAGAAAACCTAAAATTTTATCAGTTAGTAAAGCTCTTGTAAATATTAGTCTTTAATATTTAGTTCTAAATAAAATAAATTCAAATTTCTTTTCATGCAATAACAAACAATAACACTGTTTTTTTCCTGTTTTTCTCCCAAATCCCCCCAGCACATAGTTGCGTATTTTTAGTTGTGCGTCCTCCTAATTGTGGCACATGGGACGCCACTGCAACGTGGCCTGACGAGTGGTGCCACGCCCACGCCCAGGATCCAAACCTGCGAAACCCTGGGCCATCGAAGCGGAGTGCGCGAACTTAACCACTGGGCCAGGGGCCAGCCCCAACACTGTATTTTTAAAAACTTAGGACTTTATAAAAAGATAAGCAAGAAGACAAAGACAACTAACAACAATCCGGTCTTCTTGGTGAGAACTTATCTTTTACATTTAGTTCACAGAGTCTTTCTACTTAGTCCTCAGTCATTACACAGGACACAGGCTGGAGCCGGCGAGGACAGCTGACGCGAGCTTGACCAGTGGTTTTGTATTCCTTTGTGTTCTGAAGCACGGCCACTAGATGGCAGTGTGACACTTTTCTACACAGTCGGCCGGGCCACCGAAATGTAAGGCCCTTTTATTATATGAAGAGATTTGCTGACAAGCATTTACCTCTGAAGTCTAAACTCTAATTCATGACTGCTTGAGAAAATACTTCTCTAGAAAATACAGTATGCATGGGCATTTTTCTTAGTTTTTAAAGTCTTCTTTGTAGATAAACTATCCAAACCCAGAGAGACAACTGAAATAGATTTCACTGGAAAAACTTCTGCCAAATATTCAAGATTTGGCCCTAGGCTCTCATAAAATACATAAATATAACATGTTAAATCCAATTAAATGAATTCTGAAAGCTGAATTTATTGTCTTCAAATTATTCTTAAACCATAAGCTCTGTGTTTTCTAGAGGTTAGAGACTTCTGTTTGATGATAAATTTTAATACACGGTTATAGGCTGTGACCTCTAGTCAAATGTTAATCATTCGGGGGCACACTGATGATTCTCTCCCACGTGTCTCCAGTCCTGGTGTTTCCTGACTCACAGCATCTAAATTAGCAGCTAATTAGAGGAGAAACATGTTGCAATAAGTTAGCAATAACTAAAATGTGGAGAAGAAATCTGACATCACATTTAGGAACTATGCACCCTGACCCTGACCTTCAGAGGCTAATGCAGACCGCCTGGCTTCTGAGGAGAGCTGGGCATCTGATCATCCCGCAAAAGGGCCCCTTAAACTTCACGGCCCCCCTGCACAGGCCACCCCAGCGACAGCCCCGAGGGCAGCGAGCAGGCGCTGCTCCGCCTCCCAGGGACGTTCATCACAGGCTGGGAAGAGGCTGTGTCTGTGCTGAGACCGACAAATCAATTAACAGCCTCCCAGGAAGAAAACTACAACCTAACAGATTACATTTAGCCTGAACATACATAATTCATTTCAAAGCCTTCAAAACCCAATCTGATTCTCCCTCTCACACTAGGCTTTCCTCTTTTATTGTCTGGAACATAAATATGACAAATAGTACATTGTGTCATTTCTTTCCAAAAACATGATTTTATTCTTTCTTGCTGGGGATAATCTGTTTTAGCATTCTCCTTACATAGGATTGTTTTGCCTCTGAATACTTCTGCAACACTTTCTCCTAACACTTTCACTCATATAACATCCTCAGATTGGTTATTAGTAGTAAAATAATGGAATATTCCTTTAGGAAAGCTGTTTCCTTTTAACTTTTAAACTACTGAACAGGAACATAGATGTCCATTACAAGGGCTCTTTCTCGAGTAGTACTGGAAGAGAATCAATAAGTTTTTTTCCTTAGTAACTTTTAAAATTATACATCTCTTTAGTATGTTGACTAGGTGCTTACAAAATGTAATAATAATCCTCTTTCTATCGTCTTATTTATGGGTATTACATTAAAAGAGTTTTATAAAGAAAGATAAATTTGTTCTCTGAGAGATTCTACAGAGCTTCAGTTCTAAAGTATAACCTGTGCTAGGCTTTTCCTTGGTTAAATGACTTAATCCAATAAAATTTCTTCTTTTCTTTTAGTATGTAGCTTAAAATTAAGTAGTTTAATTTCAAAGATCTTTAGAATATGACACGTTATTGTGAATTGTTTTAAAACTTCACATGAAAGAAACTTTTTAAAAAGGCTTTTTTAGAGGGAAAAAGGTAAAGCATGTTAGTTGTAATGAGCATAGGTACAATATTTTAAAATTTAAGAATTAAAGTTTTTAGCCATATTCTGACATAATTTTTAACAATTACCAAGGACAAGACCACAGTGACATGAAAGAAGTATATGAAACTTTGCTTCTTGCTAAAGCTACTAGCATCAAGGCAGAATAAGGAGAGTGAAAATAATCAGAAAGTCTGTAAATAGACAAAATAGTGATCAAAAGCAAGACAATACAGTAGTAATGTGGTTTCCACTCAGACCATACATAACTCCGATTATGGAAGAGGACTCCATAATGCAGGAAGACGCATTTCTGCTGAGGATAAAGCCGCCCCGCCCCCACGCAGCGCTCACAGCACCTGTCATCAGAGATCCCAAAGTCCAATAGACTTTGCTTATGATGCCATTTTTCCTATTTATTAATAACTAAAAACCTCAATTTAAACAGGATAACAGAATTGCTCAGTATCTTCTCAAAACATCAAAAATAAAAGTGATTAAAAAGTAAGTAAATGGGGCTGGCCCGGTGGCGCAGCGGTTAAGTGCACACATTCCGCTTTGTTGGCCCAGGGTTTGCTGATTTGGATCCCAAGTATGAACATGGCACCGCTTGGCAAGCCATGCTATGGCAGGTGTCCCACGTATAAAGTAGAGGAAGATGGGCACGGATGTTAGCTCAGGGCCAGTCTTCCTCAGCAAAAAGAGGAGGATTGGCAGCAGATGTTATCTCAGGGCTGATCTTCCTCAGAAAAAAAACTAAGTAAACTACTTGACATTCCTGTTCTTTCCCCCTTAAAATGACAGAAAAAAGGCACTTAATAGGTCATTTAAAAGAATCTTTGGGGACCAGCCCCGTGGCCGAGTGGTTAAGTTTTCATGCTCCACTTGTGCGGCCCACGGTTTCGCCGGTTCAGATCCGGGGCACAGACATGGCACCACTCATCAGGCCATGCTGAGGTGGCGTCCCACACAGCAGAGCCATAAGGATTGACAACTAGACTGGACAATTATGTACTGGGGGCTTTGGGGACAAGAAGAAGACTGTCAACAGATGTTAGCTCAGGTGCCAATCTTTAAAAAAAAAAAAGAATCTTTTTTAACACCTACCATCTTTTAAATGATATCCAAGAGGTTAACTAGTTATAAGAACTGCACGTTAGTTATCTAAATAAGGGGCAATTCGCTACATAAAGAAATCATATGCTCAATATGGTTTAAAATAGTACCGCTGCAGATTTAATAGAATAAAATGTCAACAGGGGAATACAAAGCAGTTAGTGAGGCAGCACAGCGGGCCACAGACACTAACCAGCTGTGTATCCTGGACGAGACGATAACCTTCCCAGAACTGCTGCTTTACATGCTCAAAAAAAGCACTTGGATAACTGACACGTTCATTTCCAGCTTTAAACTTCTACAATTCTACAAAGCCAGAAAAATTCCCCAAATACATTCTTTCCTATGGAGGCAGACTAGAGAAAAGCAAAGATCGGCTTTAAAACCAGACAAACAGGAGTCCTACTGTGTGTGCTGACCAAGCAATGAAGTCTGAGACTCAGGTTCCTGACTCGTAATAATGGGTGTTGCACACTGTCCCCCACGGCAGCTGCAAGGATTGGAAACTACGTACACAGCGCATCCAGCACTGCACGTGGGTGTACTGCAGACCTCGGGAGCGGCAGCCATCAGTCTTAGTGCTCTCCACTCCACTGGTCCAGCCTCCTCTCCCCTTCCTCTTCCAACACAAACGTGCTGACATTCAACGTGCTGACACTGACATTCACTGACTGTGCTCCTGCATCACCAGAATACAGGTCTGAGTGTGGGCCCTCGTCCCCACCACAACTGCAAACACAGCAGCTTTCAGGCCAGAACCTCTTTCCACGCCTGGAAATTATTTTCAATGGTCACATAGCAATGACAGCCAAATACATAAATATCATTCAAAAATATGCCCACAGAAATTAAAGTTAAGATTTTTAAATCATAGCTTCTAGTCTATATGCTTTGTCTCCAAATCCTGGTATAAATATGATTTATATATGTAATTTATTGACTACTCATTGTGTGCCAGGAGCTGTATTACAACCTTAATCATCCTCCTGACTGTCTCTGCAATCACCCTGAGACACAGACTGTGTTCTCACGCCCGTCTCACAGATGAGGAGACTGAGAACTCCAGAGAGTCATCCAAAGGGGCAGCCAGTCCCATTATGCCATACTGCTTCCTTCTAAGACCGTCTTGTCGTACCTTGTGATGTCCATCACTTTTAATATTACTGGCTGTCTTTTCTAAGTATTCCCACTTTCTTTTTGAAACTAAAACCTTTCAGAACTTTACTGCTGAGCTGTGGCCCACTCTGTGGCACGAAGAATCTCCCACCAGTGTGTGTGTTGTACTCTAAACCCCACAGGGAGCCACCCCACCTTGTAGCCGGTGGGGGCCCACAGGGGCAACACCCACACCAACCCCAGGCTGGGGAAGCCCTTGTGGAACAGGAGGACTTGGTGACCAAGCAAAGAGGCTAGTTTTCCTTTCCCCACATTGGCAGGATTTTCCTGCCCTTAGAGAGTGAATACTCCCAAATTCATTAGTACACAAAAGAATTTGTGGGTCCTACACTAGATACTTCTAAATTTCTGCTATTTTGTCCTCTCTTTCACCATTTCATCAACCTCCTAATTTCCCCCAAATTAGCTTTAAGAGTTAGGTGATGTAGCCAGTACTAGACAGATATACATGATTGTCAAAACCTCTTGCAGGTTTACCTTATATAACGTTTTTGGTCATGTAAGGTCGATGGCGTCTCAAGCAATTTATCCAGAAGTAATTCTCTTAAAGCTTCAATCCGTGTTTCTACTTCAGCATAATCTATTTAAAAAGGCAAGAATACATAAGATTTACAAAATGGAAATTTAAAATCACATTGTGGAAAGCAGAAAAGTAGTTGCCGTGGCGGTCCAGGGGCTGACTGAGAAGAGGCACAAGGGAACTTCCTGGAGTGATCAAATAAAAAAACGTTTTCTGAGCTCTTATGGATTTCATTTTCAAATTCTATAAGCCCTGTGCTATTTCTCCTAGTTGATAAGGCATTATCATAGGGCATATTAGGCTTTTCTTATTTTCTGTAACTCTGGCATTAGAGATGGTTTCCAAAGTGGCTTAAGTTTACTTTAAAGGAGGGTTAGAATTCATAAATATACTGGTCTTTCTGAAGAGGGAAGATTAAAATGTAGGTCTCCATCTCTATAAAATATCTGTAATTGATTCTTTCCAGTAAAAAATATTTTTTAAATAGCATGATGTGTTAATGAGCGGCAAAGAATGTCCAAGACTAAATGATCCTATACTTGCAGTCACTCATGTTCACTGCATCTTAGCAAGAAAAGCCGTAAGGTTGTTTTTGAAGTAACTGTTTGCATTTTAAAAAGCACCACATAAACAAAAACTAAAACTCAAGTAACATTCTTTGCTGAATACATTCCACATTCTTCCTGTAAAAGGAAAGTAGAAGATCTAAAAGCAATAAACAAATCTTACATTTCTTGAAAACTTGCACCTCCGTTTTCCCAAAGAGTGACTTGGCCTTTTCATAATCATTAATAACCACATCATAATCACCCTTTAAAATAAAAAAACATTTTGGAGACTGTCAGTAAAGTATAATGAAGACACTTGGTTAAGATAAAAACCATCTTAACAACTCTTTAAAATGTATGACGTCTATAAGCACAGGTACATAAATAGGCACTCTACCTTCTGAATATTCCTCTCGATGTTGAGA
The DNA here is from genome assembly GCF_021613505.1 of Equus quagga. Classification (NCBI taxonomy): domain Eukaryota; kingdom Metazoa; phylum Chordata; class Mammalia; order Perissodactyla; family Equidae; genus Equus; species Equus quagga. The sequence continues at coordinate 62,691,249 of NC_060281.1, read as the reverse complement.
GGCAGGTTGAACAGAAACTTGAATCGCTGAAGCACATTGAGCGCATTTCTAGTGGAATCTGCCTTGTCCTTTCGACCTAACACTTCCTGAAATAACGTGTCCGCAGTATTACTTGCTCCTATTTTAAAAGAACAAAAAGAACATAGATAAAAACTGATTTTAATCAGAAAACACGTAACTGGGCAAAAGAAACAAAATGTTAGATTGCTATTGTAGCTTTACGTTAAAACTCAATAGACTTTTTTAAAACTTAACTATATCGGAGATCTTTTATGGTTTTTGCTAAATACAATTTCCATTTTGCTTCCTAAGTCTTTTCATATGTTAAGAATGGTATCCAATTAAATATAACCATATCCACCAGGCCCAAATAAATTCTCTAATGTGAACCTACATTTATTTTAGCCACTCTTCTAAATTTTATGACAATTCTGGGTCCTAAGGTTATTTCACTAATTCAGGTAATAGGTTAAAACACACACACATATATGCATACACACATACCCACTAGTTAAATTCCCTGGATTCAATATCTATATATGTGGTAATAAACAAAACAAGAAAAACATTTTTAGAAAAGTTGCTCCAAAGGAATATTTTAGAACTAAGCCTATTTCTTGGTAAAACTCTCTCTTTATGTAGCAGGCACAAAAAGTTACATAAGCATTTTAAAATGACAAACTTTAACATATCATTAATTAGTATTTCTTAAATCAGCTAATTCTTACAAAATTATACACAAAGTGGACATTCTTTATATATATATATATTTTTTTTTTTTTTTTACCTAAAAGACCTCAAACTATATGAATCACAGTTATGAAGAGCTGCTTTATCTAAAGCAAAATTTACTATGTACAAAAATAGTTAAACTTTTTCAATTGTGAATTATTTTTAATTAGTAACCAGGAAAGGGAAAAAAAGGATAAACTGTTTTCCACTGTTTCATCGTCGCTCATAAAAAGTTTCCGCATTATCTGGTCTAGTGACTGCACTTGAAGCAAAGATGAAGAAATGACCTCAGTCTCACTGGGTGGCGCGCAGGCCAGGCCGAGTTCTCTGGGCCACACCGTGGGTGGCCTGGCCTGATTGTGCTAAAAGTCGTCTTTGTAACATAATTGTTTTATCTAAATAATGTTTAAATTCTGTTGAAATTTTAAAGGCCTGATATAAAAACTTTATTTTGTCAAGATAGCTGTTTTCACCACATGCTATTTAATGTGGAATACTAAATTTCTACTCTAAGACAAGAAAAAATACATTCCTTTCTTGCCACTAAACCACACAATGGTGGCTAAATAAATATTTGAAGTCTGATGAGAGTTAAAACTTTTTCTTCAAAGAAAATTATTTAGCATTTAAAAATATAAATTTCATAAATTGAGGCTTCATCAATGAATAAATACATAAATGGGACTGAATATTTTTAAAAGGTTGATTACTTCTGTATGAGCTGTGGATATTAAATCCCCAAGCACTTTTTTTTTTGTACAGTGAAGGAATCTCTGGCAAAAAGTATAAAAAGTTCACAATTAGATTTTTCTCATCTTATTTTGAAGGTAATAAAAAAATATCAATAATTTTAACTGCTCTACATAGTATGAAAACAAGTACAGATAGAAAATCCATAGGCAGACGTTATAAACTCCAAAATTATAATCTATACAGAAATGTATGTACACATGGAGAATTTTAATTTTTGCACATAGAAAAATTATAAATTTAATTTATAGATAATTTGTATCAATTATTATTCTGTTGTGAATTTTACTGCATTTACAATAAAGTTCATAACTCTTTGATAACTGGATGATTATATCCAGTAACAAAATAAATGAAAGCAGTGAAACCAAGATTTATGCAGGCAGATGAAAATCAGCAGCAGCTCACAAAATGTCTTTATGCTCTAGGGCCATTAAGAAGAAAATGAAACAACTCCTCAGGGGTGTTCACATTCGATGTGAAGTCACAAATGAGCCATCAGCCAAGTCTCCCAGTAACAATCCTTCCCGGGCACCGATCCATCCACACCCTCCCTCCAGCTTCTCACACTGAGAACATCACCTGAAAGCCTCGGGCCTGGGTCTGAACATCTAGTGTGTAACCAGAGAACAACACTAACTGGACCACGTGATCGCGAAAACCATGTCTTTGGTCTTACATAAGGTTGCAGAACAAATCCTGACCTTCATCTACCAGCCCTGGGCAACCTCAATCTGAAACTTGGTCCTTTCCTCTCACCAGGAGACTGTCTCAGCGTCAGCTGACAGGACAGTGACGCCATCGTCTCAGTTAAAGATGCACCCCGAGCACTGACAGTAATGCAGCTGTAATGATGTTGGCTCCGCCAGCGTAGCTGGGCCGACAGAGCAATAAAATTTTCCTCGGTCTACGATGGGACACGGATGGACTTTGAGGGCATTATGCTAAGTGAAATAAGTCAGCAGAGAAAGGCAAATACTGCGTGGTCTCACTCATATATGGAATCTAAAAAAGCGGAACTGAAAGGTAGAGTAGAATGCCGGTTACAGGGGCTGAGGGTGGGAAGATGGGAGATGATGGTCAAAGGGACAAACTTCCAATAAGAAGATGAGCAAATTCTGGGGCTCTAATATACAGCATGGTGACGACAGTCAACCATACTGTATTAGATACTTGAAAGTCGCTAAGAGAGTAAATCTCAAATGTTCTCACCACACACACAACAAAGAAATTACGTGATGTGATGGAGGTATTAGCTAATGCTACGATGGCAATCACACTGCAATATTTAACTGTAACAAACCAACACGTTGTACACCTTAAACTTAATGTTACATGTCAGTTACATCTCAATAAAGCTGGAAAAAAAGATGGTGAGAAAAGGTCCTGTAGCCCTGCACAACGACAAACCAAACTCATGCCTGCCCACTGATCTTATATCCTTAACAACAATAGAAATTTTAATTGTGCCAGGAACTTCCATCATCTAGAAAAACTAGTCACATAATTTTAATGCTGGCATGATTTCAAGCATTTTATTCAAAGTAAATATTATGCTTTCTCTTATTTCAAAGTGACCTTATTGGTTCTTTTCATGGCACTGACACTTGAGACAGTCCATCACAGAAGTGATTTTTAACCTGTGCTCTCGGCTTGCTGTGAGGACAGGGGATGGGGGTAGCGGTGGAAGGAGTGGAGCCCTGCCACACATACATCACAACCTAGTTGATTTTAGGAATAGGCAGGTTGAATGGTGGATTAGGAAAGGAAACATTAAAGTACCTGGAAATTTAAGGTAACTTTAAAATGTATACTTAAATTCAGATTCAAACCAGGACCACAAAAGACCTAACAACCTGCTATATCTGTCTGTTTCTCTTAACAGATTCCAGAAAATTCCTAGCTAGGCTGCCATCTATAAAATAAGGACACTGCATCAATAGTGCATTACCAACAGTTAACGCTTGTTTGCAGAGCCATGCCTGACCCTGGAATTCCAGAGCGCCACATAGAGGACACAGAACAGCATCTGGGGTGAGAGAAGAGCGGCAGTCGGCTCACACCGCTTGCAAGAGCCGATTGTTCCCATCTCTTCTCACCTTCAGCTCAGTAATGTCAAGTTGGTAGCTTGAAATCAACCATGATGGGAGAATTTACACACTGGAAATGCTAATGTTAGGATTAGCTTTCTTTTTGTTTTTTTGGAAAACCAGTTGGTTAAACATTTACCAGCATACCACTGAGTAAAAGTCAGTTTCTTTTTCAAAAACTTGACTCTTACTGAGATTCCTTAGTGTTTGAAGCCCTTGGCTTTCTTCTTTTTTATTTGACACAGTAGTTGGGTGCAATCATTCAGTTCTGTTACTTCAACTACCATCTCTATGCTGCTGACTCCCAAATCTGTATCTCAAGATGTGTCTGTGAGCTTAGGACTAGTCTTGACATATATTTTCACCAGACATACAATAACGTTTTTTTATGAATTCACCCATCACAAAGAAGTCTTTTATTCTGAGTCATCCTAAATTCCTGTTTTCTTGGGGGAGAACATTCAATCAGCCCTCACTGTTTTACTAAAGGGATCCGATGAGAGCACTTCTCATGATATCCCAGCATCATCCTATGGGACCAACTTAGTCCCTGAGGATTTCCCTTTGAATGAACCCTGACAGCTGAGCTGAGGGCAAACATCAGCTTTTGGAGTCTTGGGCCCTCAGAACAGGACCTCAAGTCTAGACAGATGGTTGGTCAGGCTTCATCCTGAAGGACAGTGGAGAGAAGATCCCTGGGGAAACAATCAACTCTCAGATCCTCAGCTCATCTGCCTTTGGGAAGAGTCAGGGAAGCAGAATGAAGAATAAAGATGCCATGAAGGAACAAAAAACATTTTGGCATCTACGAGTCCCTCATGACTTAGAATTTTGGCTGGGGCTGGCCCAGTGACATAGTGGTTAAGTTCACGAACTTCGCTTCAGCGGCCTGGGGTTTGCAGGTTTGAATCCCAGGTGTGGACCCACACCACTCATCAAGCCATGCTGTGGCAGCATCCCACATACAAAATAGAGAAGACTGGTAGAGATGTTAGCTCAGGGCCAATCTTCCTCACCAAAAAAGATGAGTTTGGGGAAGCCTTTGTGGGTGGCATAGAGACATACCAGACATATAGTATCGAGTACATACTCGATGCTAGGTTCTATTCCAAAACTTTATATTAATTCTTCTAAATTCTTAATTATTCTAAAAGCATGTATTAATTCTTAATTCATTTAAGCTTGTTTATGTCTCCATCAGACAGGGCTATTTTTATCCCCATTTTATAGTGCAGGCAACTGAAACACAGTGAGGTTATTCAACTTGCTTAATGTGACACAACTAGGAAGTAGTGACAGCTAGAAAGGTATTCATGGGTACAACCCTCGGGAATCTCAACCTCAACATGTTATCTATAAATTAAACTGAACTTTTTCCTCTCTATTCCTCTCCTTACGTCCCAAACCTGCTCCTCCTTCTTCCATTTGAGGCCAGAAATCTGGAAGTCATCATTGACTACTTCCTTTTTCTTAGTTCCCACAACAAACCAGTCACCAAATACTGCCTTTTTTATCTCCTTAACATTTCTCATCTGCCACCATCCTACCTTCATCACCTCTGTTTTGGTTAAAAGTCCTCAGCCCTTCACTCTTACATTACAACTGTACTCTTCTATCTAGTTTCTCTTGTCTCTAGTCTAGCTCCCTTCTAATCCATTCCCTATACAGATGGCAGAATGTTCTTTAAAAAGTTCATAGTATCACTCCTTTATTTAAAATCCTTCAATGTCTCACCAATAGTTCTCAGGATGAAGCCAAATTCCACACTACATAGAAAGCTTGTCATGAGCAGACCCCCATCTACCTCGCAGCCTCACCCCTCACTTCTGCACACTCGCCATACGGGATCCTGTCCCTGGACTACAGCCCACTCCACTCTGGAGTTGGTGCCTTCCTCCTCATGCTGTGTGCCCTGCCCGGCACACACCTCCATCCACTCAGCTGCCCTCCCGCCAACCTCTGCCTGCCTGGCTCCTTCCTACTCCTCCCCTTTTGAGGCTCTCACGACCCTCGCCTTCTATTCTCTCCACTCCACCTTTTGATTAGGTGCTCCTTGTGTGGGCTCCAGATGCACCTGAGGATTACTGCCAGCAGAGTATTATCACACCCCAATTTAATCACCTGCTTATTTATCTGTATTTGCCATTAGATTATAAACTCTTAGAAGTAAAGCGCAAGTTTTATCTTCACATCCCTGGGACAGAACTAACATGTGTTCAGTAAATGCTTACAGAACAAGGACTAAAAATCAGCCTCTGAGTCAGTGCCCAGTATCCTTTCTACTTAGAGAGGCGTTAGAGTACATTACAAGCCTCACTTTGCACGGTGCGCAGAACCACACAAATGACCGTGCAAACTGAAACCGAGCACACAATCTTAACTGATGGGAAAATTATAGCTGTTCTGTGATTTTTAAAAATTTTTGTTGAAATATTAAAAAATGCCCACATCCCCACCGTCAGCTACTTCTTCTATGACTCCATCATGTTAGGTCTGAATTTCACTTACACTCCTATCACTTTTTGTTTTCTGATGCACTTTCATCCTTGTAGATCCATCCTCTCCTTTGATTATCCACTTCTGTCAAGTGCCATGTCAGTTAGGAGGCCATACAACTACATGCTTTGCTGTCTGTGCATGAACTGATAACAGGTGTGCAACAATCAGTCACCAACAAACTCTGAAGGAAGAGATGTAGTTGGTCATGCCCATCTTGTGCATCTGTTACTTATGAAGTGATCTGCGCGCTGAAGAGCTAGTAGCCAAGTTTGTACTTTATGCAGTCATGGTGAACATACCCTGCCAACTGAAATCTGAACTGTGTTGTTGGGGTTAGTGTATTTAACTGCCCTGTGGTAAGTGAAATTCACGCATATCAAAACCTTGCGTGGCAAGGCATGTCTGTAGTCTAAAGCACAAATTTGGAGCCAGATTTCTAGATATAAATCCCAATTTTGCCACTTACTACTCATGTGACTTTAGGTAACTCATTTAATCTTTCTGGGCTTCAGGGGTGTTTTGTTTTTGTTTTTGTTTTTTGAGGAAGATTAGCCCTGAACTAACATCCAGTGCCAATCCTCCTCTTCTTGCTGAGGAAGATTGGCCCTAAGCTAACATCCATGCCCATCCTCCTCTATTTTATATGTGAGACGCCTGCCACAGCATGGCTTGATGAGTGGTCTGCAGGTCTGTGCCTGGGATCCGAACTGGTGAACCTCCAGCTGCTGAAGCAAAGCACATGAACTTAAATGCTACGCTACCAGGCTGGCCCCCTGGGCTTCAGTTTTTTCATCAATAAAATGGAGATAACAGAACAAACCTCACTGGGTCATTGTGAGGACTAACTATGCACAGGATATTTAGAGTAATACCTGACCCTTAGTGAGCAGGCAAGAGTTTCAGCTCTTACTCCCACCACTGCTGCTATAAATACCCCTACTAGACTGTCTATACCTGCACTGTCCAACACACTAGCTACGAGCCACAGGGGCCATTGCAATTTAAAGTTAATTAGTTAAAGTTAGTAACAATTAAGAAGTCAATTCCTCAGCAACACCAGCCACATGTTAAGTGCTCAAAAGCTACACTTCCACCACCACAGAAGTTTATCAGACAGTATTATTCCATACTCTTGGAATAGGGAAGAAGATAAAAATGGATAAGTGAATTTGATATGAATTATTAGTCATCATTGGCTTGAAATCAGGGAGGAATTAAGTTCAAAGGCAAATATAAGAAACATATGTCAGTGAAAACAAGAAAGAATTTCAATGAAAGGCTTCAACACTGATAAATTCTGAATAAAACAGACTAAGTCTCTTAAAGTCAACATAAACTCTTATTTAAAATAATGCAAGAAAAAGCATATAAATTAGTACGTAATTATCCATAAGATTAAAACATTAATAATAATCTAAGCAAACTAAACTATATTCATACTCGCCTATTCCTTCCTTTATTTACAAAAGAAAAGAAATTAAATTTTTCATAATACTTCAGTAATTATTTTTTCTGATGTCCCAGTTCCACAGCTTCTGGAGTCTCGGGTAATCGACACACTGGTCTGGACAGAGGACACGCTCACGGGGCGGGAGCCATATTTCTTCCAGCTTTGTACTCCACACTGGACTGAGCACAGTGCTTCTACACAACCAGTCTTAAATAAATGCTGGTCAAGTTGACCAAATTAGCAAAACTTTACTCCAAGACAGTAAACATCAAGCTGACCAAAAATATTTCTAGAAAAGACGGGAATGTTATAAAGGAATATATTTTAAGGGAAATTTTTACAGCAGAAAATCCTGAAGGAGAGTCTCCTGAAGAAGTGACCACGTATGTTAAGCCCAACTTTATCCAAAAAGCGCAAACTTCAGTAGAATGTTAATACGACACATTTCCAGGAAGTCCGTGGTTATAAAGGAAGAGAAGCAAAATAATTTCCCTTACAATTTTTATACCACAAGTCCCAAAGGAGGATTTCCTATAGTACTCCCTTAAGAGAAAAAAGTTATAACACATGATGCTAAGCTTAACACATGAAATGGATCTTAATTTTTTCCAAAGCTTAACAAATATCTATTTTTTTTTACTGATACAATAATATACTTATTACATCAGCTTGTTCTTACAAGTCACCTTTCAAAAGTTACAGAAATAATCTCATTTTTTTAAACAGATATCATGGTTTGATGACAATTTATCCAGTGAAAATAACATCCCTGAGTAGAAAATATCCTTCCAAGACTTTAAAATGTCTGACTATGCTAATATAGAAATAGCTTCAGTAAGTATTTATTTGGGTTGAATTCAGAATATATTCATTTCAACAAAGCTGGTGACTTGGTTGTCGGACAAAAACAAGGCAAAATCTCAAGGCAAAATAATAATAACCAGAGGGGAAAATATTTTGCTATTAAACTCATAAATTTAGGATGAAATTCAAGCACACAAATTCTACTACCAAGGAAAGCCTATATCACATTAAAGCTTCTTTCTAAAAAATACTTTCTTATCAGAGATCCCTAGGTTAAGGAACAGATATTTACAAAACGGCTCAGGAAGTTCTGCTTACAGGACTAAAGTAAGCTACAAGTCTAAAACTCACTTGATATCACAGTCCTGCCTTCATAGCATCACTTAAAGATCTATGTGAGGGTTCCGGACTGTTTAGTTATTCTTAAGTCTACTTGGTGGGGAAATCATGCTATACTTATATTTAAAAACAAGGAGTTCTCCTGGGCATTACTGCTCCATGTCAAATGTTTATCGCCTGCATAAAAGAGGATAACTTATTTTTAAACCAGTAATACTATAATAGGGATTGATTCATCCGATAAGTTTCTTCCAAATCAGTAGGATAAGTAGCCGGGAGCTAGGATATTAGGAAAAAGATATAAGGGGAGACAGGCAGGACGCAAAACTTTGCATATATCAGTTTCTCTCTGCCTACAAATTTTACAAAATTTCTCAGAGTTAGAAACACTCTTAAATATGCAGTTGCCTTAAAAGGTTTTTGGAAGAAGGGAGGTATAAATAAACAAATGACACCTAAATATCTGCCATTCTGGTAGCTGATGTTATTTGCCTTGACACTAGCAAACAGTTGAGGACGCCTCTTCAGGATCTCGGGCAATGACAATCCTGGCTCCCGCCTCCACGCTTCTCTCTCTTTGACGATGCTATTTGTACACTGGTCTCTTTTATGGTAGCAAATTTTACTTCTTAAGAAATATATTGGCTCATTTTCAAATTATGATTTCTCATAAATAAAATGCAAACAGAAAGAGAACATTTATTTTCAATGTTTTTATTCCCCCTTATGTTCATTAAATCATTACTATTTAGAAATAAATACTTAAATGCAACTTACTGCCTTGTTCTGTGAAATCAGGTCCAAGAACTATATTAAAGCTTGTTATAAAGTCCATAAACAGTTTTAGGTAGGAGGACGAAACTTACTGTTCAGAACATTCTCTAGTTTTTGTGTCATGGATCCTTCTACTTTTTCTGTTCCGTCGGCTTCGAGTTTTTGATGGATGGCTAGAAAAAAACATGTAGTTAAGATATAGGCCATTTCAATGGGTTAGAATACATTATATCAAAATGACACTTTTAAGCAGCTGGGTTTTTTCCTTCTCGCCAAAGCCCCAGTGCATAGTTGTATATCCTAGTTGTAGTTCATTCTAGTTCTTTCATGTGTGATGCTGCCACAGCATGCCTTGATGAGCAGTGAGTAGGTCTGCGCCCAGGATCCAAACAGGCAAACCCCAGGCTGCCAAAGTGGAGTGCATGAACTTAACTACTCGGCCACGGGGCCATCCCCATTCAGCAGCTTTAAAAAATGGTCATTATTTTCACTGCTGGAAAGAAGCACAAACATGGAAAAACTCTGCACAAACTCTGCAAAGTAACCAGCAGGCACCAGTTTAAGTTATTCACAGTTTAACACTATTAAAATAGTACACAGCGGGCTGGCCCCACAGCCAAGCAGTTAAAGTTCCACGTGCTCCGCATTGGCGGCCCAGGTTCGTGGATTTGGATCCTGGATGTGGAACTACACCACTCGTCAGCCATGCTGTGGAGGCATCCCAAATACAAAGTAGAGGAAGACTGGGACAGATGTTAGCTCAGGGCTAATCTTCCTCAAGCAAAAAAAAAAGATTGGCAATGGATGTTAGCTCAGGGTGAATCTTCCTTACAAAAATTAAAGAAAATTAGTATGTAACACACATACTTAATCATCTGATCATCAAAGCTGAGTGGCAAAAACAGTTGAATTAAAGAAGAAAAGTGAGACAAGTAACTAATATCTTTGATATCTGGCCACAGGAAAGTCATGCTTATTTCTCTGTTTCACCGTCTGTAAAACAGAAATCAACCTCCAAATATTTAATTTTAGCCTTGGGCTATAACATGGCAAAATACACATCATTCACATTCTAGTCATTCTATAATTATTTCCCTGTAAGTTCCCAAGAAATACCTGGTAATACCAACTGTGGATGTACAAATTATATTGGAGGTTTTTGCTATTTTAAATATATGTCTGCATGGTTTGATAAAGATTACTAGGAAATCACTTAATGATTTATATATAAAACTGTCTGGCCTACTGAACAGAGGAGGTTTTAAACAGCACATCAGGCTCACTTAGGTGAAGCACTATGAAAATTTCCAAAACAAAATGGCCAAATACAATGTCAAATTCCAAATGATGACATAATAAAGACAGCAAGGCAAACATGAATTAAGCTGTGACCATAAGCTAGGCGCTAGGGTAGGTTTCTAACACATATTGCTCATCTTGTGAGAAGCCAATGGATTCTAGCTCATAGATGGGAAAATCACGGCTCAGTGAAACTAAATAAACTGACAATGGTCATAAAGCCAAAGCCCAGATTTTAATCCAGGCAGTCTGATCCCAGAACAAAACCTCACCCCACACCACCCATAGTGCATAGGCAGGCGCCTTCAACTGCCCAAGCCTCTGTTTTCACATCTGTAAAATGAGAATAATAGACTTATTATGCCAGTTGGGAACTACATTCGACTGCAAATAAAAGACATCTCTTTCCAAAATAATAGCTGTAAAAACACCCATGATTTTATTCTTTCACATACCTTGCTCTAGCCAAAACTCAAATGCAGGATGTGTAACTCCACGGGCTGCACAGCCAGTACACAGAAGTGAGCATCACTCTTACACATTAGCTATTCTCTAACATTCAAACAGAAGGTCAAACTTGTTCTTAAAGGGAACTTACAGGTTCTGCCTCAACCCACCAGTCATGGGGGCAGATTTATGGGGGGTAGTAGAGGGCAGTCTGTCTAGGCAAAAAAAAGATGTGTGTTTCTTTAATCAATTATAATTCAATTTGTTTCCCTTAATTCATTGGTTAGAAAATTCTGGCTCAAATTCAGTGATCAAATGCACCATGAACATATTCTTAATGCATGAGAACATCTATCTCTCTGCTTCTTTTAATTAGTTTCTAATCCTGATCTCGTCCTTTTTTGTACTTTTTTTTGTAAAGAAACTTCAAATTTTGTTTGAAATTCTAAAATAAATAGACTGCTTCTCTGTTGAAGAAACACATTTGTAGAAAGAAAAAGAAATATATTTTGGGGAAAAAAATCAGCCACTATATTTTTAATTGTCTTAGTTGATTCAGAAGTGAAAAGAAAGTTATTTCTTTAATATTTCAAATTTGGATTATGTGATAATGGTGACATAAAATGTTTCCACATATCAAAGCCTAAACTTAACTTGAATGGAAAAGAACTTCTCTATCTTTAAGGGAAGGAGATAAACATATCCAAATGTTACAAAGTGAAACTGGAAACACTTCTATGTTCCATACAAGCGAATGTGCTCACACGACGTGGTTAAATGCTGCTGTGCTGCCGACAATCCTGGTTGCAAAAGAACACTCAGCACGGGCTGCGCTTTATGAAGCGGGAACTGCATATGGTTTGTCCAGGATAGTAAGACACTGCATCTCATAGTCGCCCTGCCTAGAATACTACTTTCTAAGTCAAAATTAGCGTTAACGGAAGTCACGCAACCACATATTCTGTTCGTAACAAAACCAATCACTGATCAGCAAGTCAAGATGAGGTGAGCCTGGCTCCCCCCAGCTCACTTTACAGTCCGTTTCTGCTGACAAAGCAGCTTCCTGCCGCCCATCTCTACCGCAGCAGAGCCACTCATGAGCTGCCAGCCAAGCATGAGGGACGAGAGACACTGGGGTCTGATAAAGGCAATCCCATTTTCCAGAAAATTAAACCAAACAACCCAATGTCTGGTTCACTTGACCTTTTATTTTCTCTGAAAACAATTCTAAATAGTATAACAATAAGCAACTTGGTACACGATCACTGGTTTGCTGCTATTTCTAATCTATTAAAACTTAAGTATGTGAAGCAGTTGAACACCATAAATTTATATTTGGGAAACAAAAAAGCATATATTAAAGAAATTCTGTTCAAATTGAAAGTCCAGAAATAAACCACACATCTACAGGCAGCTAATCTTCAACAAAGGAGCCAAGAACGTACAATGGAGAAAGGAAAATCTGTTCAATAAACGGTGTTGGGGAAACTGGACAGCCACATGCAAAAGAATGAAAGTAGACCATTATCTTTGCCACACACAAAAATAAACTCAAAATGGATCAAAGACTTGAAGGTAAGACCTGAAACTATAAAACTCCTAGAAGAAAATATAGACGGTACACTCTTTGACATCAGTCTTAAAAGGATCTTTTCGAATACTATGGCTACCCGGACAAGAGAAACAAAAGAAAAAATAAACAAGTAAGACTTCATCAGACTAAAGAGCTTCTACAAGGCAAAGGAAACCAGAATCAAAACGAAAAGACAACCCACCAACTGGGAGAAAATATTTGCAAATCATATATCCCACAAGGGGTTAATTTCCATAAAATAAAAAGAACTCATACAACTCAACAACAAAAAACCAAACAACCCGATCAAAAAATGGGCAGAGGATATGAACAGACATTTCTCCAAAGAAGATATATAGATGGCCAATAGGTACATGAAAAGATGTTCAACATCACTAATCATCAGAGAAATGCAAATCAAAAACACCCTCATGGGGCCGGCCCAGTGGTACAGCAGTTAAGTTCGCATGTTCTGCTTTGGTGGCCTGGGGTTTGCTGGTTCGGATCCTGGGTGCAGACATGGCACTGCTTGTCAAGCCATGCTGTGGTAAGCATCCCACATATAAAGTAGAGGAAGATGGGCACAGATGTTAGCTCAGGGCTAGTCTTCCTCAGCAAAAAGAGCAGGATTAGTGGCAGATGTTAGCTCAGAGCTAATCTTCCTCAAAAAAAAACAAAAAACTACCCTAAGATATCACCTTAAACCCATTAAAATGCCTATATCACTAACCCCCAAAATAACAAATGTTGGAGAGGGTGTGGAGTAAAGGGAACAAACTGCTGGTGGGAATGCAAACTGGTACAGCCACTATGGGAAACAGTATACAGATTTCTCAAAAAATAAAAACAGAGGGGCCAGGGGGCCAGCCCAGTGGTATAGGAGTTAAGTTCGTATGTTCCGCTCCAGCAGCCCCAGGTTCACCAGTTCGGATCCTGGGCGCGGACCTACACACCGCTTGTCAAGCTATGCTGTGGTAGGCGTCCCACATATAAAATAGAGGAAGATGGGTATAGATGTTAGCTCAGGGCCAGTTGTCCTCAGCAAAAAGAGGAGCATTGGCAGCAGATGTTAGCTCAGGGCTAATCTTCCTAAAAAAAAAAAAATTAAAAATAGAAATACCATACGACCCAGCCATCCCACTACTGGGTATCTATCCAAAGAACTTGAAATCAGCAATTCCAACAATCCCATGCACCCCTATGTTCATTCCAGCATTATTCACACTAGCCAAGACATGGAAGCAACCCAAGTACCTATCGACTGATGATTGGATAAAGAAGATGTGGTATATACATACAATGGAATACTACTCAGCCATAAAAAAGATAAAATCGTCCCACTCACAATGACATGGATGGACCTTGAGGGTAGTATGTTAAGCGAAATAAGCCAGACAGAGAAATACAAATACCGTAAGACTTCACTCATATGTGGAAGATAAACTAACTCATGGACAAAGAGAACAGATTAGTGGTTACCAGAGGGGAAGGGGGTTGGGGGGGGGGGCACAAGGGGTAAAGAGGGACATATATATGATGACTGACAAATAATAATGTACAACTGAAGTTTCACAGTGTTATAAGCTATTATGACATCAATAAAAAGATAAGTTGTGTTCAAAGAGAAATCAGAGTTATAGAAAGACTGCCTATTGTTTCACTGAAATTATTTATTTGACTCTCTAATAAAATGCAGATATCAAATATCCAGATTTCAATCAAAAAATTCATAGTATCTGTCATAACTATCTTCAGGACTATAGTTCTGCTCCCTGAAAAGGTGTTATATCTTTCAAGCATTTAGGTAGAGAGAAAAACAAACAATTCATCTATAAGTAATAAAGAATTACGGTGGCTCAGGATTTCTTCTCTGTGACACTAAAAGACACTGGATCAATGTTTTCAGAAAATAATTCTCTTACAGCCAAGCAGTGGTTGGTGCATGAAAGCAGGAGTCATTACCAGACATGAAAGAATCCAAAAGATACAGCCCACAGTTCAAAATAAAAAATTCAAAGGCAGAAATGACTGGCAATAAACATTAAGGCAAGTTAAATGTATGTGTATATATGGTAAATTTTAAATAACTGTGGTGAAAATGTTATAAAATTAACGCCAAAAGAGAAAAATAAATGCAGAAACAGAATAATAAAATGGGCGAAAAAAAGGTAAAATAAGAAACTGGGTCTATAACTTCAGATCAAATTAAGATAAGAAAAAAGGATAGACTACGAGAAATAAAGAACTGCTAAACTGTTGTCATACACAACAAGAGTCAACAGACAACCTATAATAGTATTTAAAAACATTTCTCTCAAATCTGCAGACAATACTGTCTACATAGCACAGAGGGAAGAATGAAAAATAGAAAATAATAATAGAACAACAAAACAAAAGGACAATAATTTCAGTTACAATAAATGCACATGGCTTAAATTCTTCTGTTAAAAGGCAAAGACTCAGAAAGGTATAAAAAAATAAAAATACTACCTACCACATGTTGCTTATGAGAGAGATCCCAAATCAAAATTTCTGAAGGTTAAAAAGAATATGATGCATACTATACCAAGCAAATGCACACAAAGGAAGGGTACAGAATGCTAATGTTACGTTACTGTGCAGTAAAGAATTTAATCTTGCCTGAAGAGAGGTCTGGCCTTTGCACTCAGCTCCTGGAGGTGACCCTGAAGCTCCTCAGATGTCCTCCCTGATAACAGTGTCTTTGTTTACTTTGGGCCTTGGCTCACCAGAGACTCTAACAATGCGATTTACAGTGAGGGCATCAGCTCGACCTCCAGAGGGACTGGAGATGGAGGTCAGCCACTGGGGCAGTCGACTACATCCACGTGACAGAGCCTCAATAAAAACTCTGGACATCAAGGCTTGGATAAGAATCCTTGGCTGAATGACTCCGTGCACACTGTCTCACATCGTTACCAGGAAAATCAGTGGTGTCCATGACTCCACTGCAAGAAGACAACTGGCAGCTCCACGACTGGAACTTTCCTGGGCCCTGCCCCATGCATCTTTTCCCTTGGCTGATTTTAATCTATGTCTTTTCACTGTAATAAACCAAAACCATCAGTAAACAGCTTTCAGTGAGTTCTATGAGCCCTTCTAGCAAATATCAACCTGTGGGTGGTCCTGCCTCAAATTTTGCAGTTATTATTATTACATTATCATATAACATTAATATCAAGAGAGTGCACGCCACCAAAAGTTACAAAGTAAACATGTTTTACATACAAAGAAAAACTGACAGAATCAAAATAAAGAGGGAGATTTACCAGGTATGTTTATTATAAATAACCTAGATTTAAATAAAGTAACTATTCAGGCTATAATGTATCAAACATGCCCCCTCCCAATTTTATATTTGGCACAGTTACAGACAATTGATATGTATTAAACACATTTTATTTTCATAATACTTTAAGACTAGACACTAACTTAAAAAAATCAAAAGTCCACTACAAATTACTAAATCAAAGAGGAAAATTAAAATTTCAAATTTTAAAAACACATAAAAGCATCACTAACAAATCAATGTAAATAAAGGAAGTAAATTACAAATTAACTGAATTAATAATAACATGGGCCCATAACATGAATTTTAAATGATTTAAAAATTATAATGCAATACTAAGTAACATGAAAATGTTGATGAAATAGAAAACTTCAGGGAAAAACCAAACCAAAATAAACAAAACACACAAAGTAGAAATTTCAGAAGCGTGCAACTGCCAGTGCCCATCCCACTTGAACCCAGTGACCCATCATAGCAGCTCTACAGGAGGAATGAGCAGACACTACAGCCTCTTGATGTGATAAAATAGGAAGCACACAGTACCACGTGTGGCCAAAAATGTTGAAACTGAATCTTATCCAGCATCCAATTAGATAACTTGAAGCAATATAATAGGGAGTAAAATGAGTTAAATGACACCATGAGGAAGTAATCAATCAAATCCAGAGGATGGGCTGTCCTACAGGACAAATAGCCTCATTTCTTCAACAAACACTAGCATGAAAAAACAAAAGACAGGGTAGCAAAGGTGAGGGAATTATTCTAGTTTAAAAGAAGTTTAAAAGATTTAAAAAACAAATGAAATGCCTAGACCTTATTTGGATCTTGATTTGGACAAACCAACTATAAAAAAGAAAGTTGGAGGGTACTTGGGGAAATTTGACTATGAACTAGGAATTGGATGACACTGAAGAATTCCTGCAACTTCTTTAGCTGTGACAATGGTATTGTGATTATGTGGGTAAATGTCCTTATTTGGGGGACTCTTACTGAGTACAGGGAGAGAAATGTCATGCTGCTTGAGACCAGCTAAACACCAACCAACCTCAAAGACACTCATGACGCAAGTGTGGAAAAATATTCATAACTGTTCAATCTAAGCAACAGGGAGCTGTGGGTGACTGCACTATTCTCTCCATGTTTAGCATGTTTGAAATTTTTCATAATAGAAAAGTAAAACAAATTACCTGAGTAGACAATTTATTAGCTCTTTCAATGTATTACTGTTTCAAATTTCCAACATATAACTCCTAATCTACATAACCCATTTCACAGTACACACATATACACGTATAGGTTCATATAATTCTGTATAATATTAACATCAAAACCTGACCAAAAAGCATTTTAAAAAACTACCGGTCAATTTTACTCAAGATTATAGTTGGAAAAGTTTCTGAAGAGCTACTAATAAATCAAATGCCATAGTATACTAAAATAATTACTCAGAGGAGCAACTGAAAGAATAAAAGAGGTTTCTAACACATGCAACATTATATGCAAGGTAATTCCAATTTTGCAATATGTACTCATATAAGCTAAGAAAAAAAAGACCAAAAGGAAACACATCAAAATGTTAATGTGATTCTCTCTACAACGGGATTACAGGTAGTTCTTGCTTATTATTTATCTGTTTAATATTTTTTATAATATATATTTCATTTACATCAAAGAATAGAAAAGTCAGATATATGTGCTTGCCTAAAATTTTCAAATTTACTATTAAAATAATTTTCTATATGCCATGGAGTCACTAGCTTATCAGAAGTTGGTCAGCATTATCTGTGTTAAACTTTAAGTTATCAGTATACTTCTAGGGCAAATGTCTAATAAATGCGACTACATAAATTTAATGTACCAAATAAAACTTCCTGAAATCTGCCAAAAAGCCATTTAAAGAAGTAAAGCCATAAATAAACAAATACCAATATACATGTGTATACAAATACAAGTTAAAAAAAAGGGGGGGAGTCAAAGATTTTTTTGGTAAGTGAAATAATTTTAATTACAATAATTTATGAGAACTGCTAAGCTAATCACATATGGCTAATTAGCATCTGCATAGTGCTAGCTATGTTAATAACTTAATTCTACTTGCTAAAACTAACCTCTGTTCATATATGCTCAGGTTTCTATTGCTGACATAGTAACAACACTGATAATTTAGAGAGAATATCAATATGCACAAAAAAAGAAAGGAAAGCACACCATCAAAAATGAAAGCATACCAAACAATACAAGGCACAGAGTATTTATCAAAGAACAAAGAACTCCTCTGTTCCCTCTTAGGCATTCATATTTTACTCCAAAAACCTAATTTCTACCCACAAGGAAAGACCTGTATCAGATGCATAGTTAATTTGCCAGAAGTCAACAATGCATAATACCCAGGAGGAGAAGGGTTTTAAAAATAATAAAAGAATGTCTATATTTTAAGAATACAAATTTACAAAAAAAATTAAGGCTTTCTGAATTCAAGAAGGGATTGCCTCTTAGTCTACAGGTAGAGTTATAGGTACTTTATCTATTCAGGTACTTTTTTACAAGTGTCTGTTTTTAAAAAGAATTGGGTAACTTTTATTAATATATTTTATTTTACTAGATAAACAATAATTTGATTTCTATTAATTAAAGATAGTTTTAGAAAAGAACCTACCCAATATCTTTCCCTGAAATGTCTAAAGCTATTTCTATTTAATACAATTCTCTCGCAAATATAGATGATGACGTGGATGGTGCACAGCTAACTATTGTGTATAGGCATAGTGAGGCGCTGGCTAAAAAGAATGATACCTTTTATCTGTCCTCTCCAACACAAACACGCAATGGGTCACATTTAAAGAAACAGTCACTTGTAATATATCAATGGCTGTAAAATGATTTTAAAAATTGTAGAATTTTACCCATTGGGATTTAATTTCTCACTGGCCCTGGAGACTGGGCATCGTGGAGAGGCACAGCAGTCTCCTATTTCACACACGTACGCTGGGTCAACAAAAGCTCCAAGACAAATACTTAAAGTGCCAAGCCTTCAAAGAGATTCCAGCCTAGTCTGCAACAAGTATTTATGGCATATTTTAGATCCCTACTTTTATAAATACAGACCGAATGTCGCACCCTGTAAACACTGCACAAGCCCAGTGTCAGGTTTCCTCGTGGAGGTCGCAGCAGATGGCTCTGAGGGTTGCCTTACCTGAGAGGGCATCCTGTGCTTCAAAGAAAGTACTAAGACCCCCTTTCACATACGCCAGGCTGCCTTCGCTCTTCTTACTAGCCTGTCTCTTCAGGTTGGTGACTGCCGTTTTGAGCTGTTCAAAACTAAAGTGAAAGAAAGAAACCAAAAGTTTGAGACTCCTAACAAGCAAAAGAGAAATAAGATAATGCATTAAGTGTAAAATACTGAAGCCTATGTTAAGAAAGATAGAATTGATATAATATGTAACCAGATAAGAACAAAAAGCTTTCCAATTCTTACCTAGATCTAAACCTTTTACTTATTATGCACGCCAAAATTACAGCAGCTATAAAAGAGTTTTGTAGCCCTCAAATGGTCATTCCAAACACATCAGATCACTAAAACATAAATAAATATGTAGATAATTTTATAACCGATACATATCTATTATGATTTGCCAGGTAAGGAGTTCTGAATATCGTCTCCCTGGTGGGAAGACCCGGCTCATGCAGGAGTGCCCGCTACCTACGGCAGGATCCTCTGCACGTTCGCTTCTGCCTTCTGGATGAAGCCAGGCACACTGACGTCCTCACTACAGTAGTGCCAGTCCTCTGTCATCAGCAGAGAAATTACAGAAAACTGGCGATCACTGCACAATTTAAATAACTAAAAAGACCACCATATTTTATCTCCACAACTCAAGCAGAGAAAAAATAGGCAAGCCTCTGTATCGCAGAAGGTTTCTTTCCATTTGAGCTAAGAAAATTTGGCTATAAAACTTCAAATATATTCTTGAGTGCCGTGAAAGCCCTACACAGAAACAGAGATCAATCAATTCAGACTTACAGTAAATAGAAGAAGCACATCCCTAATGGGAAATCAGAACCATCTTCTACAATGAAAGATTTCAGACATCTGCTTTAAAAATTTATCAGGCCAAAGTCACTCTATGTATATACCAACTTTTCCTCATGTTTTCTAGTAATGGTTTTTATCCTAATAGGCAAAGGAAGAATTTCTCCCAAAATACATTCCAACAAAGTTGATTTTTCAAGAATATAAATTTTAAGTGATAAACCATTCACTTATTCAAACAGTTTTACTAAGTGTAATCGTTTTAAACCAGTTTTGCAAAAAAGTTACAAACCTGCTCTTGTAGAGAGAGTACAACGTTATTAGCAAACAAAAAGGAGTAGTTTAATTTGTACATTTGACCCCACCTATTTTTTGGCTAATTTTAAGCCAAGTCTTTGCAAAATGATAAACCAACTCATCTTCTTTGCTCTATGGTCGGGGAAGGAGGTGTGTTCCCTATTGTACACCAGGACTTGAAAGTTTTGTTATCTGAACAGGAAGAGGTCACATTCAGATGCATCAGTTTAGATACCCAGCTGAGACTCCACAAAGTTTTAATGGGTTGCACAAATAATGAAATATATAGAAACAAGATGATACTAGGAAACAAGGCTCCTCTAATAACCCCATTCTATAAATAAGGAAATAGACACCCTGACATGTTCCTGAGCTCCCAAAGTGAAAGGGCTCCTCAGTAGCAGAGCCAGATCTAAAACCCATGTCACTGTGTGATCCTATGAGCCGCATCCGAGGAAAACTGCTCACAGTCAACTGTCTAGCATCCACTAACCTGGTGGTTGAGTGGTTCTCTATGAGATACCAGGAAGCCGAAAAATTCTCACTTGTAAAATCAGCACTCATTCCAGGAAACAGCATTTCTAAGTCCTTCTGGGGAAATTTACTTCTGAGAGAGAAAAAAAGGTTTAAAATATATCTCAGGTGCTATTACTACAAAGATGTAACAGACATCCCAGAGTACCTTGTGTAATAAATATGAATAAAAACCATCACAATTATACATCATACATTATGGAGCCTATGTCTGTGTGTGTGTAAAAATATATTTCCTACACTTCCGCTGATTTCCTATCATAGAAACTTTGATGGGATATATACAACAGGAAATTAGTTAAAATACAGAAATTACATCAATAAACGAATATAAGATTCGAAGAGGCTGAGTTGAATCTTTATGAAATCTATCCAAACATAAAATCATTCCACACTCAATGATAAAAATCAAAATTTGGATACACTAAAATTTTAAAGCATTAAACCAGTTTGCTAAAATGCTTTTTGTTAAAGACCTATATGAAATTTGTTTTAACACATACTAATGCCTAATGATAATGCCTGATAAAATTAGATCTAAGTACACAGTACTTATATTACAGTCCATGTCTAGAATAATTTTAAGAAAAGCTTATGATAACAGGCAATATACTCATGCAGCTCACTTTCTTGCCATTATTTTCAAAGTCAACTTCTGGATCAATATATTTATTTATTTGTTCAAATACTAATTAAATATCCACTATAGGTCAGCCTCCAGGCTGGAGGTCAGACAGTTGTGTCTGAGAGCAAAAGTAACATGGTAGACCCTGCCCAACAAAGCCTACGAGCTAACAGCCCGTCCTCGAGACCCTGCATCTATGCAGGATGAAGTTGAAGTTCGGTAGCCACATCTCTCCATGATCCGAACCTGCTTCTCTCAGGACTCATTTCTGCCACTCTAATCCTCAAACCTGAAGCTTCAGCAACTTCAAAGGGATCATATTTTCCTGTGCACATCATGTTTGTTTTTACTTCATTCCTTTGATCTTGCTGTCCCCTCTGACTGAAACATGTTCCCCACCCCCACTAGATAAGCCCAACTCACAGGGTATAGACAGGACACAACATTATGTTATAGCCCAGGGTCTCTTTAAAATTTATTCAATGGAGGAAATTATTCCTACCCTGGAAGAAAACGTGGGAAGGTCCAATGACGTTTTTTTTTTTGAGGGAGATTAGCCCTGAGCGAACATCTGCTGCTAATCCTCCTCTTTTTGCTGAGGAAGACTGGCCCTGAGCTACCAGCCGTGCCCATCTTCCTCTACTTTATATGTGGGACGCCTACCACAGCATGGCTTGACAAGCGGTGCCATGTCCGCACCCAGGATCCGAACCAGCAAACCCCGGGCCACTGAAGCACAACGTGCAAACTTAATCACTGCACCACCGGGCCGGCCCCTCCAATGACCTCTATTCACTCTTATCTGAGAGAGTCTTGACGCCACATTATTACAAACACAACCTCGATTCAGAAAGCAGGCAGCCTTGTCCAAGATCCATACTCCATCTTCACCCAAAAGCACTCCCTGTTGGAGCCCCTCGACTTACAGGTGACCAATCCCCGTAGGCCCAATTTACAATGGCCTGGAAGCCACTCTCTCCAGTGAGGTGCTCACCTGGTCCCAGGAAACACCCTCCCCAAGGGGGACAGCTCTCCTATCCACCTGCACTGCTCGAGTGCCCTCAGCGCCAGGGCCTCTGTCTCACAGACCCAGGGAACACTTTTACCTGGGGGCCCCTGGAAGCCGCACCCACCAGGCCTGAGTGAAGAAGGGCACACATCCTCCACACCATCCTCCACAGCCAGCACAGCTGTCGCCAAAGAAATCTTATGATCCTCCCCTTCTCCAGTGGCTCTCTTCATCCCTTCATGCTTTCTAAAGGGCAAGCGATGCAAAGAGCAAGATCACTTCTCCATGATTTCCTCTGTAAACCCTGCACTTCAATCTGGAATCCAACATCTATTGTGTCAGTACCTCAGTCGAGAGAGGAAGAGCCCCACTTTACCCTCCCTTATACTTACCTTTCCCACTGTGAAGTTTCCTTTTTTAATCAGGGGGAGAGGAAGCCCTGCTCAACACTGCAGTAACACACACCAAGAGGAGATGACACTTCGGTAAGTCATGGACAGCAACCTGGCATTAGCTCAGTGTTACTAACTCAAAGACAAGGTTGACCTTAACATCTTTCCTCACTGGCTTCCAAAGTTAAAAGATTACAGTCTGAATCTTCTTGGGGGGGCGGTGGTGAACCATAAGCTCACTGGTCATTTTCACCAGACACAGTCTTGGAGAGGGAGCTGAACTCTGCATTTTTAGAAGCTTATTTTGGTTTGCATCCTTCATGCTGGCGTAATACTTTACTTAGTAACAAAATCCTGTCACCTTTGGAAGTTTTTCTCATTTTACCTATTTGTACATCATGCCTCCGAGTTAGAACTCCTGGGGAGTGTAATGACTGAGTGAAGATTCAGGCTGAGCCCTGCTAAGTAACGGGAACACTTCCCTCTGATATGCAGAGGCTACACTCGTAGTTCTGTCTTAACTGGTGGGCTGTGTCTATCTCGAGTGCTGTGGCAAGGACCACATGGCCGTCTCTAAGTTGAAAGAACAGCAGGATGGATTAGTGGGATCTGTCATCAGTGTGAGGGAGAAGAGCATGGTGGCATAACCACCACTTTTCTGTCAAACTTACTTCTAAACGATACTTACACTGGCATTCTATGCAGTCCTAACACTTCACTGGCTCAGAAAGTTAAGTAATCTTAACAGAATCAAAAAGTACTACAGAATCACCTCATGACAACTAAATTCCTACTATTAACAGTCTTTACAAATTATTCAACTATGTGAAATCCTCATTTAGCAGGAAGCAGTTCGAAACTCACAGATTAAAGACACAGCTGACAAAAAAGCAGCAGAATGGACTGTAGTTTTATTTTGGCTGGGTGGTTCCCTGCCCATCATCGAAGCAGAATGTGAAGAGGGGTGGCTGGTGTTAAGAATGACACTATCAAAAAAGGGTGCACGACACAATGAGAACACGTAAAGCAAAAAAGTATAAAATGCAGACACAACACTCAGAAATACAGCAGTCATATGCCATCGTGAAATGGTTAAGACTACAGTCCCCATAGGTCTGACGGTTAAATCACACCCAACAATATTTACTTCAAAAAAACAGGGCAGCCCAGCGGCATAATCGTTGGATTCATGCACTCCACTTAGGTAGCCCGCGGGTCGCAGGTTTGGATCCCAGGTGCGGACTTACACACCGCTCATCAAGCCATGCTGGGGCAGCATCCCACATACAAAATAGCTCAAGACCGGCACAGACGTTAGCTCAGGGCCAATCTTCTTCACAAAAATTAAAACAAAAAACATAAAAACAAAACTGTATTTGTCTTTCCCTGTCTGGCATAACAAGATCAAGGTCCATCCACGTTGTTGCAGATAGTAGGATGTCCTTCTTTCTCGTGACTGAACAATATTCCATTGTATATATACCACATCTTCTTTATCCCTTCACCTGTTGAACATTTAGGTTGTTTCCGTCACTCGGTTACAGTGAATAATGCTGCAATAAACATGGGAGTGCAGAAAGCTCTTCAGTGTCCTGATTTCGTTTCCTTTGGATATACACCCGGAAGTGGGATTGCTGGATCAGATGGTAGTCCTATTTTTAATTTTTTGAGAAACCACTATACTGTTTTCCACAGTGGCCGCACCAATTTACATTCTCATCAACAGAGTACAGGGTTCCCTGTTCTCCACATCCTTGCTAGCACTTGTTATCTCTTGTTTTTTTGATAATAGCCATTCTAACAAGTGTGAGATGATATCTCATTGTGCTTTTGATTTGCATTTCCCTGAAGATTAATGATTTTAACCACCTTTTCATGTACCTCTTAGCCATTTGTATGTCTTCTTTAGAAAAACATCTATTCTGTTCCTCTGCCCAATTTTTACTTTTAAATTTTTTTTCCTTCCTTCTTTCTTTCTTTCTTTCTTCTTCTTCTTCTTTTTTTTTGCTAGGGAAGATTGGCCTTGAGCTAACATCTGTGCCAATCTTATGTGGGATGCCAGCACAGCATAACCGACTGACGAGTAGTGTAGGTCCATGTCCAGGATCCAAACCCACAAACCTGGACTGCCAAAACAGAGCACACTGAACTTAACCACTACGCCATGGGGCTTGCCCCTTCTGCCCATTTTTTAATCGGACTGGTTTGCTGTTTTTTTCCTTTTCTTTTTTTTTTTCCTCCTGCTATTGAGCTGTATGTATTCTTTATATATTTTGGATATAAACCCCTTATCAGATTTGCAAAAACATGTAGAATACAAAGAAAAAGTCAAACTCAGAAACAGAGATTAGAAAACTGGCTGCCAGGGCCTGGAGGGGGTCATGGGGACAGGCTGGTAAAGGGCACAGACTTTCAGCTGTAAGATGACAGGTTCTGAGGAGCTAACAGATAACACGGTGGCTACAGTTGATAACACTGTTTTATATATTTGAAATTTGCTACGAGAGCAGAAATTAAATGTCCTGACCAAAAGCAAGATAAATATGTGAAGTGATGGATGTGTTAGTTACACTAGATGGTGGGAATCCTTTCACAATGTATACATACATCAAATCACCAAGATGCAGACTTTAAATATTTTACGAATTTGTCAATTATACCTCAATGAAGCTGAAAAACACGTAGGAAAAAACCTGGATATACATGGCACATTATAGAAACAGTTATATCCTAAATAGTTAAAATGCTTCAACTGGTGATACTGAAAGATGCAAACCTACAACTATCTAGAACTTCTCACATTTAAAATTCATCTGGTTCTTAAACTTCAGTAACATCCCATTTACGATGTACTAAATTGTTATTTTTATAAATATAAATAGATCTGTTTTATCACAAGATAAAGGCCTGATGTCTAGTGAGGGCTCTAGGAGACGAGCTATGAGAAACTCCCCTACCTCAGGAGGTCCCCCCACCTCCCACCTCCTCAAGAGGGAACAGGAACGGCCTAGCTGGTTCCAGAACACAGCTGGGGCCACACACACTAGCAGCGGAGTCTCCGGGCAATAAAGAGAAGCACACGCACAGCACGCGGCCGCAGGCTCTGCACCCTGACCCCCTGGATGAGGGCACGGATGGGAGGAGGAGGGGAGAAGATCCTGGCTCTGAGTCTGGCATCAGTGTGAGTGGTGACGAGGAGCCTTCGGCATCTTGGATAGGCCACGTGCTCCCACCAGAGAGATCTACTCTGAGTGTGAAGCATTAATCCACTTCCTAGTATCTCACTTCTTATGTACTATTTTCCTCTTACATTTAGCTCCTTCAGGCACCTAAATGGGTCAGGCAGAGTTTGAAAAGTATTGGATCTCTTGATCAAAATACTATCTCCTAGTACCCAAATCATCACCCCTAAGACTGAGTTTATTTTACAGTAATTTCTTACTTGAAGACATTAAAACTCTTTTGCCATTCTTACTGTATCTACTTAAATTGGAAGAAGAGTATTGAGACCTACACTAGGAATCAGACTTACAAGATAAGATAGAAACTACATTAAAGATGACAAAATTCTAACACAGAGATATGAAACAATTTGCCCCAAATCACATAATTAAGTCCACTGTTGGTCAGTGACCCAACATTCATTCTCCACCGTCTCAGACAAAACAAGCGCATGCGGCCTGGGACCACCACCTTCCCTGAGGAAATGTCAATCACCCCAGCCCATCACGCTTATCATATCACACACAGCCTGGGACCGCCACCTTCCCTGAGTACATATCAATCACCCTAAGCCCATCACGCTTATCATATGCTCCTTGCTATTTATTGACTGATCTTGTTGTGACAAATGATGTCAAAGTAAAGATCTGCTGGAGCACTTCTGGGAAAGGTCGCCACACTTTTAAGGAGAATCAAGAAGAGATAGAGTCTTTTTGCCTCTAGACATTATTGTATTTTATTATTTATTGTGTATTATTATTGTTTCAGTAATATTATATTATATTGTTGTTTCAACACCAGAAATTGCTAAACCATTTTGTAATTATGAAGGAAATCAGTGTTATGCTAAGGGCAGTAGGACAGCAAATACAGGTTCCTTACATCTTGGTGACATTGCTGAGTCACTGACTCAATCAATCATGGAGTCCACCATCTCTGGACTTCATACATTATGAGAAAATAAATATCTTTTTTGTTTAAGCCAAAATTAATCTTCACGTTCTGTTACTTACAGCTGAAGGCATCCTGAGTCAATATTCTATCCCAAAATATATGTCTAAATATACTAAATCTTTTACAGAAACACTTCAAAATGATGGTGAAATAGAAGACCTGGAAAAAACAGACAGTGAATGACAGTGCCAAGAAGCAATGATGCTCTACAGGGAACAGACCTGAAAAGCAGAGGTGACCCATGAGTGCGCATAATGGCAGGCAACAGTAAGAGCCGGGGTCAGGAGCCTCGGCTCTGGCTCAACCTTGAAGTCGGCTAGATGTGTCCGCACAACCTTGGAAGTTATTCAATCTCTCTACAGTTCCATTTATTCATGAGGAAAATGGGATCATAATATCTTCCTCTTACAAATGTTTTGAGGATTAAAGTAGATAGTGCATGTGGAAGGCTTGGCAGTTTCTGACACACAATAAATGCTCAAAAACGTTATTCACTGTTATTTTTATTCTTTACACAGTTCTTTATGTTTTACAGACTATTTTGATAAGTACCATTTTATTTGATTCTCATAACACAGTGGGTTAAATATTCCCATATTATAGTTAGGAAATAGCCTCAAAGAGGTTGCACATAAATAGTCAAGATTTGAACCCGGTACTTGCATTGTCAAATAAAGCAGCAGAGAATCTCCAGTACAAAATAAAACCACAACTACAAATCTAGAAAGAGAGAAACATAGGGGGAGAGTGAAGTTGATTTAGAATGCAGGAAATTGCTAAAGGTCTTAATAACAGTGTTAGGAAAGAAAGAAGCACTATGTCAACGAAAGTAAGGAAGAATGGAGATAAAGCCTAAATGTTTGCTCACAGTAACTGGATTTGAAGGTTTAACATACCAGGCATAGCGATGGCTTAACAAGTCAGCAAAAGAAAGGCAATTAGTTTAGCTGAGTAATCCAAACTAAACCTACACTTTAAATCTACTAGCATGGAGCTGGAAAATGAAGGCAACACACACTCAGCTAGTCAACGCATGAAACACTCGCACTAAGGGGTCAAAACAGTTCAGCAGCTGACAACTCTTGCCACCCCTAAAATATATGCCTTCCATTAGATGGCAGTGTGAACTCAGATTTAAATCATCTGAAGAGGGTTAGCCCACACATAGGAAGATCCAGGTCTATAAACTGAGCGGTCAGATATAAAATTAACAGGAGTGTTTGTAACACATCAGCATTCACTTTCAAGTATGAGAACGACCTGCAGGAATGACCTGTGAGCGAGCAAACAACACAAGTCATTTTGAGGAAAATTCTAATCGCCCCACCCAGAGTGCGGGCCGGCTACAGCTGTGCTGCTGTCTGCATTGAGGAGCACACGTTTCCTGATTTGGAGAGAGAAAGAGGCAAGGCAGGGAGCTGACAGTCAAAGCAGGCTTACGTAGTTCTGTCGAGGATGTATATATTACATTCACTTCTTTTAGCTTCAAGTTTTAGCACCTTTGTTTTCACTTTGCTGTATTAAATATTATGAGCCTGTTTTTGGTTGTTTGTGTGCTGCTGTTGTTTTCTTTTTTTGGTCTGAAACAGTTTCTGGACTTAGGCACTATATCACAGCCCACAAATCTGTTTTTATAAAATTTCTAAAAGGTAAATTTATCCAAGGCTCTTCTCCTCTACACTCATACTAAGCATTATTTTGCCACCTTTCCTTGTTTTCTAAATGTAGCGAGAAAATTGGTCAGCTTTTCCTTCTACTGGAGAGCTAAACTGATGAGAAGAAACTCCAACTTGCATCGCCCATAAAACCCACGTGGAAACAAAACAAGCTTGAGTGGCGCATCCATTGACTACTCCAGATAGCCATTCCCAGGCAATAATTCCACCAAAAAAGTTGTACATCATATAAAAATAGGTTCAAAGCTCCACTTCTATGTCCTCACTCTGATGTATGTACTACCTCCAAAAACATTATTTATAAATATTCTTATGTTAGGCAAATATTACTTTTAAGATATAAAACCTAGCGAAGACTTTTACTCAATATGAATCTGTTTTTACCTTCTTTTTCAGTTTAAATAGTTTGTCTCCATTACAATTTAAGCTGTGCAAAGAACACTTCTATTTGTGACATTAGGTATAACAAATCAGAAATATAGACTTTTTATAAGAAAATCCTAGTCTCAGTTCAAAGTGAAGTTATTTTTGTCTGAGCAATTAGTAACACTTTTATAAGTATCAAGGCACCAGGTGTGCAAAACATTAGTTAAAAATTTAGTAATATGAAGGATGTTAGCAGTCGAAGGAGGCCAATAAATGCCAGTAGTTAAACTTGTGGACTGAAAGACGACAGCATGCATGCTGGGTACACCAATAAAATATTTATTAAACTCAGACTCACACCGAAGAACCACAAGAAAACTACACTGTTACTCTCACTTGCTTTCCATATTCAGATGAACACCACCACACCACAACACCAGGACCCCTCATTGTTCCACACTGTACATCTGTCAGCTGAAGAGAATTTCCATAAACATTCATTGCAATTACCAGGAGCTGATTCATCTTCCAAAGGCGACCTTACTACTTTAATCTGATAATTCATCAGGACCACAGGAGAGTATTTTATAACAAGTAGTCATAATTCCTCAAACCTTCTCATTTAATATATTTCAACAAGCAAATAATGTTAAAACTCTGTTATTCCTTCTCCAATGACATTTTTTTAAAAATTAAAAATAGGTCCTCTCCAGCCTTTTAATTATAAAAGAAATCCCCAAATGACATTAATAAACAGAAATAAAAGACAGATACTAAGGAAACATTCTTAGGGACTCTAACCTGAATGTAATACCATTCTCTACGGAGACCAAAGCTTCTACATAAAAAATATTAAGTGAATCAGGAAAATAAAACCTAAACCAATATTTTAACATTTTATATTTAACACTTTAACATTTAATATTTTCGCCTTTCCCTTTCCTTTTTTCTCTTTTTTTAAAATAAGTCTTCTCTAACTGAGATTAAAGAATTCAATAAAATTAATGCAGTTTGCCTGACAGTATCTTTAAAAAAATTAAAAGGAACCTGGAAAAGCATTTTTCTGGCCAAAAACATTCTCTTTTCTTGTTTCTATACCTATTCCTACTTTCACCTTTCATTTTCTTGCTTCTTAGTATCTCTATCCTCTCTTTCTTTTGACCAGAAAAATTGCAAAAGACTTTAAATGGGCA
>NC_060281.1:62574236-62660877 GCF_021613505.1 Equus quagga | reverse complement strand
CTCTCTTTCTTTTGACCAGAAAAATTGCAAAAGACTTTAAATGGGCAAAAAGATGAAGGGACAGCCTGTCAGGGCGTGGAGGGCCTCCCAGGGCTCTTGGATTCTGCGGGGATCTGTGCCTTTCTTCGTCTCCACTGTCCAATCTGTTACAGAAACAGAACTACGTGTGTGCAGGACTGATGGTGGATCCCTGGCCATACAAATACCTGTCGGGTGAAGATGCACCTGATTACCACAGCTGAAGTGGCCAATTCTGCATCTTTTAGCATTTCTCATTGCCTATTACATCTGTCCTCTGGAATTCCCTTTGAACTGGTTTTAACATTTGATTGGTTTCCCCATTAATTAATGAATTAAATAAAAGCTCTGACATGTTCACTTTATATTTGCCTAAGAGTCATGATTTTACCTTTTCAAAACTATCCTTTAAATATCCCAGGGCTGAACAAATTATTACTGAAACTTAAGGAACAGCTGGAAAGAAATATTATTGTTGATTTTATCAGCCTTGAAGCACTTCTTGAATTAATGTACTTAATAACTATTTTAAGATTTTAACACTAGTACTCTGAAATCTTAATAGTCATTAAAAGAGATTCTTTTCCTAAGTGTCGGAGCAATGAATAGTACACATGCAAAAAGACCAAAGAACCCTAGTGATAACGGCCAACATCTACAGCACTTGCGACCAGCAAGACACTATTCTAACGCACTGTTCTCAGCGCGTCACCGAGTCCTCACAACCTCACTGTGACAAGGCGCTCCATGCTGCACCTCAGGAAACTGAGGCAAAGGGAACTCAGATAACTCTCTCAAAGTCACACAGCCAGTAAGTGGTAGAGCTCTGATTCAAACTGCGAGAGTTTGGCTCCAGACTAAATTAGACCACCTCTCAGAGACGAAAGAAAGGAAAATTTTTAAAGAGCCAAGCACTTTCAGTGCTATTATTCCTGGCTGCTGTTAACAACGTTACAAAAGGATTATCAGCAAAGGTACTAAGGAAAACTGCTTTTACAGAGAGTTGAAGCCAAACCTTTTTGTGGGTAGCAGCAATAAACAGGAATGATAAAGACAATCGCAAGATGAGAGGACATGAGAAGGTAAAGCGACCAAATAAGGGGTGGGTCATACACCAAAGTAAAAATTAAGGAAATCCATTTTATGATAGTAGACATCCAATTGTCTTGTCCAAGGCTCAAACAAAATTTATCCAATATCCCTACACTCCTGTGCCCATGTACAAAATTGGTATCTTCCTTAGGAAAGAGCGATCGAAAGGGCCCTCCTGCTCTGCACTTCCACTGTAAACGGCTTTGGAAAGAAGGTGGCTTTAGAGAGGACTGCAGCAGGCCGGCCGCTAGAACAGTTTACTCTCAACTGCGAAGTCTATTCATGCTTAACACTGGGCTCAAATAAATATCTAGCAATTACCATGCTTTCCTAGACTTTCTTGATCCTTAAACTCTTAATTTACACAGGACTGAAATCCTCAAAACAGCTCCAGAAAGACCCATACTGCCAAAAAGTTTCAAAGACATGACCGAGGACAGTCCAGGCTCACCGAAAGCTGCTGGAAAGCTCCAGGACCTTTTCAACACATGACAACTTCCCAAGACAAACGCTCCTCCCTCTCAGCCGGGGGGTAAACTCTAGTAGGTGACAAGGAAGCTTACTTATCTGAACTACTAATGGTCTTCAAGTGTAGGCTTGACAGCTAAATACATAAAGATTAGTGGAGAACTTTCTCCATCCCTAGAAAAACCCAAAACAAAGCTCCGGTCAAAGTATTAACAGAACTAATTTGTCACCTTCAGTAAGTGCTTATGGAGACTCATTCATTATATAACTTCATAAGCAGAATCACTAAGGTCAGAAAATAAATTAGACATAATTAATGTGTTAGATGAATTGTTTAAGTAAGATGTAAGGTTAAAGGTACTAATTATAAAAGTTACTAAAACATTATACTAGGCAGTGAGAAAAGAAAATTCTAGGTTTGGTTAAAGACATCTTGAAAGATATTATTTACCTACCACAATTCTGGTAAAATAAATAAGTCTGGAGTAAGAATCAATTATAGGTAGGGGTTACAAACAAAAGGAGAGACTACACTGGATCTAATTATTCTAAAACATTTCCCAAAAATATCAAGCAAACGGAAAATTCTATTTTGATTTCAAGTACCATCTAAAAATTTAAACTTACCAACTCCAAATAACGTATTTATTCTCATATCACTAAAAGTACTAGTTACTAAAAATTTCAAGACACTTTTCTTCTTCACCAGGTGTAAACTAAGAGAACTAAGGAGGTAAGCATTTTTTGCCAAAAGTTTTAACTAATTGGAAAGTTCACTCCCGGCAAAGCCGACCGGGCTTTGGAAACAACACTTGTCTCTCAACAATTGAGTCTTCAATTATGCTTCCCTGGATGTTTCTGGAGTTTGAGTCTCTTCACTCTAAATATATAAAACTTTCCAGCAACTAAAAATAAAGAAAACTGAAGGCAAGACAGTACTCACTTTTCAATCTCAATGCCGAGGGGGTTAGAAGGACGTAGGGACAAGGGAGGAATTCCTTTATTCCTGTCAGTACGCATGTCATAATAATTCATTTCATCAACCCACACAGCAGACTGATCCAGAATACCTACCCAAATGAGAAGAACATCCTTAGTAAGACAGAGACTCCCCCACGACTTTCTAAGTCTCGCCAAACTCCTTTACTTTTTAAAGACCTAATATGAAATGCACACTAAGGCAATTTTTAAGAGATTTGAGGGCACAAAAGCTGAGTTTTATTTTGTTTTTTTAATGGCTGGTGGCTTGATTAAAAACACTAAGAATCTATAAAAAGGCAAGAACAACACTTCTTGGTTCACTTTCATTGTACATTATTCAAGACAGAAGACAAATTAAGCCTCTGAGAAAACGTTCCGCTAAAACAAATGTATTTTACAAATAATAAACAGTACAATTAGTTTGGTAAATTCAACAAAATATATATATTTTATATAGTTATACAAAGAAATCCTTATATAAAGAAATCAATCCTTCTATAAAGGAATCAGACAACTTCCAAGGAATGCATGGCTTATGCAAACTAGGATATTCAAAAGAACGACTGGGAGGATCCTGTGAACAACACAATCTCTGAAACAGTACCCTCTTTTATGGGACCAAGCTCTTTGCCATCTACCTTGGCACAGGAAGACCGCTTACCACCTCCAGA
Source organism: Equus quagga (assembly GCF_021613505.1). Classification (NCBI taxonomy): domain Eukaryota; kingdom Metazoa; phylum Chordata; class Mammalia; order Perissodactyla; family Equidae; genus Equus; species Equus quagga. Next base: position 62,657,647 of record NC_060281.1, on the reverse strand, counting down.
CATGGGCTGCGCAGAAATGGGCAAAGCACCAGCACACAGAGAGGAGGGGTTGGGAAGTCTTCACTGAAGTATTTGATCCCAGGCACCTTCTAGCTGTGTGACCCTTTGTGAACCCACTAATTCCACCAGCACCCTCAGTTCCGCCAGGATGCAACAGGAGACTCTGCCAGAGGAGACGCTCAAGTGCACATCCTCCAGAGCTCAGTTCCATAAGCTTTTATTGAGCCTACACTGTGCTACATCCTCTTTTAGTGCTTTCAAATAAGTTTTCTCTATCTACTGTATAAACGTGGTGTAAGATGATGCTGGATTCTGTCAAAATGTCTTAAATTTAATTTAAGCTAAATTATTTACTTTTCTATATAGGAGAAAAGTACAGCCTGGGTTTAGTTATGCCTGTCATATTCCTACATCATACAAACATTTATCAAGTATTGACCTTGAGCAAGAAATGACAGGACCACAAAGATGAACCTGACATTTTAGTAGGGGAGGTGGCCATGCACAGAAATAGCTACGAAAATAATAATTAAAAATTATTAACTTATGGAGCACTTACTTTGTGTGAGTACTTCACATGCATGTCCTAACGCATTTACCCCTGTGGGGTGTGTAACACTATTATTCCACTTTTACCCACGAAGAAACTAAGCACCGAAGTACCACCGCTAGGAGTGCTGGAGCACAGATCAGCATCCAGAGTCGGGCTCCTCAGCCCAACTTCTTAACTATGCCTAATATGGAGGCAAGTGTTAAGTGCATAAAAAAGCAACACACAAAGTGCTATGGGGTACAAAGAGCGGTTCTTTCTAGTTTGGAGGGCTAAAGGTACACCAGACTAGCAACATTGCACACAGGCCTCAAGGGATGGGGAAAACAAACAAAAAGAGAGCATTATTTACATAATATTGCTGTTAATTTGGCCAAATTGGGAGGATGTGTCACCTTAAATCGTAACTGTATAAAAGAAAGAAATGCAATTATTGTATTCAAGATCAAGGAACTAAAATTGGCATATCCAAATGTTAAATGAGCAGACTTTGTAAAGAATTCAGAGTGACAGTTCTCTCCTGATCATCACCCTTAGTTTCACAGACTGTGATCAGGAAACTGCCTTTTGAACAGTAATGTAGATTTAACCAATATCCTATTCCTGTCCAAATAAACATGAACTGACTCTAAGTTAATGAGATACAAGAGGAGGTAAATTTTATACTAATCTATCAGCTTTAAATTTTAAAAGACAAACTATTTTTATTTTCTTCTTTAGAATAAAGTCATGAAAGACGATACCTATTTTTTCAGGTTTGAGGAGCTTGAAAGAGACTGTTGAGGTTCCTCTGCCACCTGACTTGGTTGTGACAATAATGTCTCCTTTGTCATTTTTGGCTTGTCCCACTCGACATACTATTTTACTTGGTGACATCCATTCTGCCGTCAGGAGGCAATTATGTCCACAAATTGTCAAACCTGCAAATAAAAGCATGCATGTAACAAAGTTCAAAAGAACAATGAGAAGGGGGGGCGCCCAGCCCCGTGGCCTAGCAGTTAAGTTTGGCACCCTCCACTGCAGCGTCCTGGGTTCAGCTCCTGGGCACAGCCTTACACCATTCATTGGCAGCCAGGCTGAGGCAGCGACCCACATACAAAATAGAGAAGATTGACACAGCTGTTAGCTCAGGTGAATCTTCCTAGGCGGGGTGGGAGGAGGGACACAAAGCAATCATACGACTTAGACATGTCTATTACATGAAAAGACAATTCTTCTCCTGTTAGTAATACCAGGCCGTTTTAATGAACTGAAAAATAAATCTAGAAATAACATTTCCTTGTTCAGTAGTTTGTTATTTCTATTACGGAGTACACCCAATATTATTTGCAAATATACCACTGTCTGTATAGATTTTTATCTATTCTGTTTTTTCTCTAATATTTAAGACTTCTTTTAGATTATATTTAAGTTTCTTCAAACATCAATGGGATCAGAAAATGATGACCATAATAATTATGTGTAGGCATTCCAGATTACTTAGACTATGAGAATCTTACATTGCTCTCATAGGTGTTAGAAGGGGAATTACTGCTATTATTAGAAGTGTAAGTTATTGATATCAGATTCTGAAGTATATTAATAAATGTATATATCACTCCCTAAAAATATATTCATCCATCTTCCTGAAAATAATCAGCAAGTACTTTTACTAGTGTTCAGTCATACGTGGTATTACAGAATGAACTAAATTAGATGCTTTATGCTTTATTTTCAGCATAGCCTGGAGTCTGGTAAATGTTCTCAGCATTACTGGATGACTATTACATTTTTCTATCTGCATATCAGTCCTAGAATGGCAGTTCATGCTGCCCTAGGGTTCCCTAATGATACTGTCACTATACTACGTTCTGCTCTCATAGGAAACTGTGACGTCAGCTCCCAAAAGGTCAACTCCTGCCTGGCACCTCCGGCTCAATGCCATGTAAACCACAATGTAGGCAGGAAGCAAACAGGGAGGCACTGAAAGCCTGCAGTGAGGAGGGCATGAGTCAGGCAGAACACACCACCACGTGGACACGCTAGTGCCAGCTAGTCTACTCGCTTATTTCCTTTCTATTTCCCACTTCCACAAAAACAGAGACCCATATAATAAATATTCATGGAGAAAATAAACCAGAGTGTACACGGCAAAGACGCAGACACTTCACATTTTCTTTTCTCATTAACATTTTACACTGCTCGGCAGTCAAGTTTGCCAATTGCAATTTTTTCCAGACACCAGGAACATCTCAACTAATGTCAAATTTGGACGAAAAAATGTAGGGAGAGATTCAAGTCATCTTTTGTTACCACTTAAAGCACCATTTAGTAAGAACATTATATTAACCATAAGGAAATAAAAACAACTACGTACATTTTAAAGACATATTTACATCTATTGAAATAATGAATTTTAGAGATTTCCCTAAGACATCTATTATTCATTCACATATGGATTTTTGTTTTTCCAATAACAGCACTTAAAGGTTCCTTTAGGACTAACTTTTCTGTTGGTTTTTTTTAATGTGTAATGACATTTACACATTTTTAAATATATTCATAATTCAAAATTATTTTAAAAAATAATTTTGTCTTTGATATATTTTCCTGACATCAATTTTTATCATGAAAAATTTAAACAATTTAAGCAACTGAAAGCACCCTGTAACTCCTCTCCGTCCCCAAGAGAAGTGCTGGCAAACACTTCAACGCACGTTTGCGCCAATAATTTTTAGGCACACATACAGCAACAAAATGAATGGGAAACATTTTCGTTTATAAACTGTTTAATTATAGATGGTGGATATTTTGATAAGACTCTAGGTTAATACATAACTTAATATTTTTAAATTTTATAATATCAAAAAGATTCTTGTGATTTTAAACATTAACTCACTTCAGAAAGGAGAATAACTCCACATTTACGTCAGGGCTTAATGTAAAATCATTCCTAACACAAGTTCCCTGCTGGAGATCTATCTTTGACTGAAACTAAGGAATGGAGCAGATTTCAGATATACAGACATTAAGTCTTAAAAACACATTCAGATGAGTCAACTTGAAGGGTATCAGTGAAGGTACAAGTTGGAAAAAAGCTACCTAGAACAACAGTTTATCCATCTAGCATACGTACTATCAAGATTCCTCTGACTTAATATCTGCTCTGCATTTTAACTAAAAAAAATTAATAATCACCATCTAATTTTAAACATAGATTCAAAAGGATGATTTTCAATGTCATGAAAATTAAATACAATCCTAAGACCCATTTCTTAAGCACATTTTTGCTAAGTTACTGAAAGCTAAATAATCTGCTTCATGAAATAAAATAACATCTTCTTTTCTTAAGTAACTTGTAGAATGTCAAATAAACTGTTTTTATAGTATTTTACTTGGCAGTGTAGACATTATCTGAGTTAAAAACACTTAAATTACTTAGTAGGTTAAGTTTGCTTTTTTAAAAACTGGTTTCTTGGCAATACATAGGCAGGTTGAAAGCTGAACTAGCAAGGTTTATAAGAGTAATATACACTTAGTCGAATAAGAATAGCACTGCCTGAAGCTACAGCAAGATTAAAATTTACACAGATTAGTAACTGTCATGTTTCAGAGCTCACAATGTCTGCCAGTTAAAATTTGGGACATAACTTCCATCTGTATGGTCTATTTCCAGCATTCTGGGGATTTTTCCACTCTGGATAAAGAAAAATCTGGAATGAGCTATGTCAAAAAAGAAGACATGGGATTAGATGAAACTATCTTCATAAAAACAATTAACTTAAGTTATATTTATTGAAGAAACAAAACATATAGCTAGAGAAAACAATATAACCTGAGACATATTTAAATAACACTGGCGAAAAGAATTAGTTGGAAAGTACAAAACTTGGTTATGAAACTTAGTGCTGAGCCTTCCTGACTCTCTTTTCAAAGGGTTTTCTGGATGGCCAAAGGCCCATCTGTCAACCAGCAGCTACAATGCAGGAAAAACAAGTGTCAACTCATGCTCTCCAGGACGGTACCAAAGGGTCCCTCAGAGATTAAGAAATGAGTCAACAGAATGTCTGAATCCAGATAAACTTATGTGGGGAGTCAGAACATATATTCAGCAGCATATACTGGAGTCTCTGCCTTCCTCGTTCTGAAAGCATCTGTATAACCTCATATAGAATTCACAGAAAAATAATCCTAACTCACCATACAATTAGATTATAATTTGCTCTCTACCCTGGCTATTCCGGACACTCATTTGTATTTTAAAAAAAACAAAGATTAGGCTCTCTCTTTAGAGACTGAGACCCTAGCAGACCAGAGCATTTGTTTTCAGTTTTAGAGGAGATTAAGATAAGCCAGGAGTGAGAGGCATGCTCACATAAGCCAGCAATAAGGGACCTCCATGCCTGGAAGGTGGGAAACACACTATGCCAACCAACACATTAAAATATTTATGCAGTGCCAACAGGAAGCATAGTTCTCTATCATTCACGTCCTCGAGCTTAAGACAAAAACATATGGAGCCTAAAAAACTAAATAAAAAGACAGATTAACATGGATGGGAATTATTTTGAAGAGATTTTTTTGGTTGTAAATCTCAATCCTTGGCAGGCAGAGACTCCTGGTATTTCAGATCAATGGTGGTATTCTCAACCATGATGGAGCATCGACATGGCAGAGAAAAGGAAACGAACAGATCCGTAGGTCATGGCGAGGATGCACACCTGGTCAGAACAGACAGTCTCTCTGGGTGGAGTGCAGTGAGAGCCAAGTGGTACTGACATCACCAGCAGATGGAGTTCAGATTTGATGGGAAGAGCAATAGAGCACAAAAGAGACATAATTCAGAGCACTGAGAAAGAATGCAGACAGTTGTATAGAGCGGGAAAACTAAAGAGAGCAAGAGTAGCTATGAGGCTGTTTTGGCAACCCGAGCAGGAGAAAACAAAGCTTAGGAAATGGAAGCAACTCTCAGGCCAGGAAACTTTCTGAAGGCTTTGCTGAAAGACAACACAGACAAGATAAAAGAATGACTTTAACAGAAAAATCAGAAAAACAAATAATTCTTTCATTTTTATTCAGATCATTCTGTATAGACCACAATGATGTTTTTCTATCACCTTCACGATCTCAAAATAATATATCTTACCTCAGTTGCCCAACATAAAAATGTGTTTACCATGGACACATAGCATAGTCCTCGCCCTTACCTATGAGGTCAGTTGGGCCAGTGCCCAGGTTTTCTCCTCTAATTGTGACCTTTGTCCATGGTATTCCTTCATTTGGAGAGATGCCTGTCACAAGAGGGGGCTGTCGTGATCGAGACATTGTGCTTTGTTAAGCAAACTGGAGATGTAGTTACAGAAGTAATCTGTTAAAAGAGAAAGGAAAAAAAAAGGATTAGTGCCAACTGAGATTAGCATTGACTAAAAATACAAGAATGCTAGACATTCAGTACCAAAATATAAAAAGTATTCTTAAACACACACTTTTGATTTTTTTAGCTGTGATTTAGCCTCTCTGCCAACATCTACTGAACATTAAGTTTACTAAGGACACTTTAGTTAGTTCTGCAAGAGAAATATCATAACAGTAACAGAAAACTAAGCCTTTGGTTCTAGAACTTTCAATATCATGACAGATAGAGCCTAATGTCACCATTTAGCTCCATGCCTACGCCTGCCAAATCCCAAATACACACTAAAAACTCTTCTACTCTGAAAGTTGTTTAAGGAAGATATTCTGATTCATTATATTCATAAAAATTAAAGTGCATTTATATTCCTACCGATGTACTGAATTTCACTTCATTTTTGCATTATACTTAGTAATAAGAACTCTTTTTTACTGTGCTCAAATAAATATATTGACATTGTTACAAAACCTAGAATGCAGACAGACATACAGGCAGAAGTGTGAATTTGCTAACTGTTCTAAATATAGCAAAGTTGCTAAAAGTGCAGCTTCTAAGGTCAAATACACCTGAGTTCAAGTCCTGGTGTTCCAATTTACTCATGCTGTTCTAAACCTCTGTTTTCATATACGTAAAATGGAGCTAATAATAGAACCTTTCATAAGGTTACAATTAAGATTACGTAGGATAATCCTAGCGAAGCACACTACGCAGCATATAAAAGACACCAACAAATAATACAAAACCTCACCAACAAGCCCCTGTGGAACACCTCAAGTGCTCAAGGCTGCAGATGCCCCAGAAGATGAAGGTGAGGTTCAGAGCACAACAAGGAGAACTCGCTGATTATCTCTATCTTTCTATAGTGAGAAGTTAGATGCCCCGGCCCCTGCCTTCAGCCTGCAGTCAGGTAGGAGATCAGAGGCATAGTCTCTGAAGAAACCAAAGAGAAGAAACCAGGACTCAGGAACAACAGGCACAGCAGAGGGGACTGTCAACCTGCACAGCAAACAGTGGACTTCCTCAGGCCGCTCCCCTCCCTGCTCTCACACCATTGTCAGCAGGTTGTGCAGACTGTTCCTGCCCAATTCCACCCTGTCTGGATAACTAGAACCTCACTCTCTGGAGAAACTGAAGAGCCCCAGGAAAAAAAGAACCAAAGATCCTGACATGGAAGGTTCTGAAGCTGGTACCTGAAGGTTACTGTAAATATTCAGTAAGATTACCTTGTCACGAAAAAAAGTTAATCTTGTCAATTTGCTGTTTCTCTGTTTAACCTGAGGGGTAACTCAAAGGTCACAGGATTTATCAGCTTGTTTTACAGAAGAGAATGGCTTCAAGGATCACCACATAACCAGCCCCCAGCTGCCACTGACCCCAGAAGTCAGACTGCCCAAGGGCTTATCTGGAGTGAAAGAAACACAGATTACCCCTTTGTTTCTCTAAAAGTCCTCCTGCCAAGCCCCTTAGCTCTACAAAACCCCCTCCTTTCTTCTCTTGTTAAGATGTATCTGAAAGAACCCAGGCTCCCACCTTCTCATTTTGGCCAATTCGAACAAATCTTTCTCTACCTCCAAGCACCAATGTCTCATTGTTTGGCTTACTGCACATCAGACACAGGAACTTGCGATTAAGAGGTCTGGTATCAATCCTCCTATAAGTGAGCATAAGTGAGGCCATCTTGTTATGCTAAATGGCCCCAGCCCCTCCTTCGTGTGACTACTTGTTGCTCTGCACGTACTCTAAAAAATTTACATGCTGTCCTGATTTATGGCCTCTGCTCACATATGTACTCCCCAATAGCTTGATAAATTGAAACTTTGTTCTATGAGTTTCTTTCCAGGAACAGGCTGACCACAGGCAGGAAACATACCTACAAGGTATCCATCATAGTTGATGGAAGAATGAAACAACGTGATGCCTGGAGCCCATCATGACTAGAGACCAACATCCCTGGACCCCTCCTCACTACCCATTTTCCCTATATAACTGCCTCAAGATTCTGTAATCCTGGAAGATGAGTTTTTGAGACATTAGTCACCCATCTTCCGATTAGCTGGCTAATCTAATTAAACTTCCTGTCTCGATCTCTACCTCTGTTGTGATTAACTGGCTCAGATCACAGTGGGCAGAGCAGCCCATTTCGTGGTATCACTCCCCAAAAAAGGAAGAGCAACTTGCAGTGACATCACTTAACAGAGAAGCCACTTACACTCTGCCCATACACAGACTAATCAGCTATTCACAGCCTCACTCTAAAAAACATGACGACAGCTAGAGGCTATAAGATGGTCAAGGAAAATATGTGAGAAAGAGATAGAAGTCAGATAAACTAAAAGATCCAGAAAAAATAGATAATGCAGGTGATATGGGCTGAACTGTGTGCCCTCAAACAAGTCACGTTGCAGTCCTAACCCCCAGAACCTCAGAATGTATTGAGAGATCAGGCCTTTAAAGAGGTGATTAGGTAAAATGAGGTCATATGGGTGCCCTCGTCCAACGTGACTGGTGTTGCTGTAAGAAGAGATCAGGACCCAGACACACAGAGGGACAACCACATGAGCACACAGGGAGGAGACGGCCATCTGCAAGCCCAGGAAAGAGGCCTCAGAAGGAAGCAACCCCGCCAACACCTTGATCTTCAACTTCCAGCCCCCAGAATCATGAGAAAATACATTTCTGTTGTTTCAGCCACCCAGTCTATCAGACTTTGTTATGTGAGCCCTAGCAAACTAACACAGCAGTTAACAAAAGGAAAAAAAAAAAATCCAAAAGTATTGCAGACTTTGATCCCAAATCAATATCTGCAGAGGGAGAAAATTTTTATCCCTAAAAGAACAGGATGCCATGAAAAGGAATCAATCCAAGAATAAGAGCTCTTGAAACTTTCAAAAGAAGCAAGATTTGTATCACCCTATTAATGCAGGAACTGACTTGGTTTAACCAAAGGTAGGAATAAATTTGCACATAGGCAGCTGTGTTTGGGGAGTGAGGAAAGAGAATAAAGAGGGAGAAGGAGTTAAAATTTTTTGCCTAAAATTACTATCAACATAATGGCAGATTAGACACAGAATCTGGAAATGTGGAGGTGGATGCCAGAAGAGAGAGCTAAACGAGTTTGGGGTGTGTTGCATAACAAAGAATATGACTGACCCTGGTCCCTGGTTTCTGGGAGGGAGACTCAAAATCCAAGAAGTTCTTGTTCTTCATGAGCCCTTCAGACCATACCTGAGTCTACGCTAACAAAACAACTCAAAATCAGGCCAAACCAGAAGGAGCAGCCCTGTGACTAGAGGGCTGGGGTTTTCCGCCATGTGCTATCAGGCTGCCTCCTGTGGAAAAAAGGAGCAGGCTGGAGAGGGAGGTCAATCACATGGCCCAGGATGCAATCAATCACACTACGTCACACATTTAATACAATTAAAACGGCAGGACAATGACAATAGAAAACAAAGGACTGGAAAGATCTTACCCTTCATCCAATAAACCAAATGAGACAACTCAAGGTTCCTGAGCGTCTCTCCTTCCCTATCACACCTCCTGAACCAAACAGTCAGCCTCTTTCTGCCAGAATCCAAAGTCAACTATTCCTCTCAATTCTAGAGTAGCTCTCCCAGCTAAGACCTTCATCTCCTCTCCCTGGATGTTGAAACAGATTCCTAACTGGTTTCTTTGCCCCTGTTACCTCTCCACTGCAATCCACCCTCAGCAAACACCAGAGTTAATTCTCCAAAATACAGATCTAATGCCTATCATGCCTGATTTAAAAAAAGAAATCTTCCATGACACCCCACTGCTCCAGTGGTCTCTAGTGTCCACAACATCCTTAGCATTTTATTAAAACCTGTCACAGCTACCCTTCTACATTTCTTACTTCACCCTCAGTCATTTCCCTCATTTATGAGACACTAACCACCTAAGCCCGTTCACCTGTTATGAACTGCCAAGTACTTTTATGCCTTCATGATTTCATTTGTCTTTTTTTCAATTAAACAGAAAGTCTTCCAAGTTTGTTAATCCTTACCAGACTTTCAAGGTCAAGCTTAAACGTCACTTTCTCTAAGAAAGTCTCCCTGACCACCCCCTACAATGTTTTTGCCACATAACTCTAATATTCATTGTGTTAAATCTTAGATATTACGTTTGCGTCTCCTTGTGAAGACACATGATGTTTAATCAACTCTCTATCCCCAATGCCTGTCATACATTACCTGACAGAAAATAAACACGCCGTACGACTGCTGAAAGCGGCTCAGTGAACGTCCTCCGAATGCCTCACAGTCTCAGTGGGACACTGGACTTACAAGAGGACAAAGAGAAGAACTGCGAGGGGGAGAAAACAGGGATGGGGGGAGGCATTAGGCTACACACGCAACGACAAAACAAACGTGAAAAGACACTGTACACCACAGCATCAAAATAATAAAATAGGAATAAAGTTTCAGAAGAAGTGCAAAACTTGTACTTCAAAAACTCAAAAATGCTGTTGGAAGAAATTAAAGAAGACCTGAATAAACGGAAAGACATGGATAGGAAGACTCCATGTTGTTAAGATGGCAACACTCCCCAAGTTGATCTGTAAATAAAACGCAATGCCTCTCAAATTCCCAGCTGGCTTTTTTAAAGAAACTGACAAGCTGGTCATAAAATCCTATGGAAATAGAAAGGACCCTGAATAGCCAGAACAATCTTGAAAAAGAGGAACAAAGTTGGAGGACTCAATTCCTAATTTCAAAACTTACTATAAAGCTACAGCAATCAGTGCAGTGCCAGCATGAGGAGAAAGATACAGATCAATGGAATAGAATTCAACGTCCAGAGAGAAAACCGTTACATTTATGGTCAATTGATTTTTGAACAATAGAGAAAAAAATAATCGTTTTAACAAATGGTGCTGGGACAACTTGATAACCACATGCAAGAGACCAGAGTTGGATCCCTTCCTTTATCACACACAAAATTTACTCCAAACACAATGTAGACTTAAAGGTAGAAGATAAAACTATAAAACTCTCTGAAGAAAACACAGAAGTAAATCTCTGTGACCTCGGGGTAGGCAAAGCCTTCTCAGATACAACACAACAAGCAACAAAAGAGATACATCAAACTTGATCAAAATCAAAAGTTTTTGTGCTTCAAAGGAAGCCCTCAGGAAAGTGAAAAGACAACCCGCAGAATAGGAGAAAATATTTGCAAATAATGTATCTGATAAGAGACTTGTACCTAGAACATAAAAGAACACTTAAAACTCAATAATAAAAACAAGTAATACAATCAAAAAAATGGGCAAAGGATCTGAATAGACATTTCTCCAAGGAAGATACAAAAATGTCCAATAAGCACATGGAAAGACGCCCAATGTTATTAGCCATCAGGGAAATGCAAATCAAAATCGCAATATCTTTATACCCACTAGAAGGCCATAATCAAAAATGCAAAAAGTAATGTGTTGGCAAGGATGAGGAGAAATTAGAACCATTGTATACTGCTGGTGGGAATGTAAAAGGTACAACCACTCTGGAAAACAGTTTGGCAGTACCTTAAAAGGTTAAACATAGAGTTACTATATAATTTATCACTTTCACTCCTAAGTATTACCCAAAATGAAAACATATGTCCACACAAAAACATGTCCATGAATGTTTAGAGCAGTATTATTAATAATAGTCAAAAGTGGAGTAAACAATAGTCTATCAAGTGATGAGTGGGTAAGAAAACTGTGGCACATACCTATACAATGAAATATTATTTGGCATGAAAGAAAAAAGAATGAAGTACGGACACGTGCTACAAAACAGATGATCCTTGAAAATGTTACACTAAGTGAAAGAAGCCAGTCACAAAGAACTACATTCTATGTAATTCCATTTATATATAAATGTCTGGGATCTACAGACTGGAAAGTAGATTAGTAGTTGCCTAGGGCTGGGTGGGAGGTGGGGGAAGGCCGGGAGGAAATAGAGAGTGACTGTTAATGAGCGTGGCCTTTCTTTCTGTAGGGATGAAAGCTCTAAACTTGATTTTGGCGATCGCTGCACAACTATGTGGCTATACGGAACACCACTGAATTTTACGCTTTAAATGGGTAAACTATATAGTACATGAATAAAGCTATTTAAAATGACAATTGAAAAAAATTCTTCAGATAAGTTCAGGGAGGAATATAAAGGTTACAATACTTTACTAGGCTGTTTCAGAGAACTTCAAAATCACATAGTACACACAGAGATTGGATACCCAGTTTTCACCTGACAGAACACCCCAGTCCACCCAGCACAGGGCAGCGAAAACACAGTCATAAAGCCACAGTCTTATGGCGTGAGGAATCAGAGATTGACCTTTGGGCCAACAGAGTAGCCAGAGAGAGAGAAACGAAATCCTGGAGAGGAGGGAGCCACAGAGGCAGAAGGAATATGACTGAAAGCCTTGGCTGACGCCTGAACTGCACATGCACAGGATGTGCGGGAGAAACACCAAATAGCATAGTGAAGGGCAACAGGTTGAAGGATGGAAAAAGTAAGCAGTGATCGCAGCTACTGCCCACCACAGGGGAGGCAAGAGTCTGAAATGCAGATCTAGTCAAATTAACAACACCTGCAAAAAAAATTCAACACTCCTGAGAAGAATAAAACAGAATCCAAAGTCTCTAAAATGTATTATCCATATTCCTAGGATACAATAAAAATGACTGGACTCATTAAAAATAACTGAAAAATATGGAGACCCTAGTCAAGTACAAAGCAGACAATAGAAACATCCCCACAAGGTGAGCCAGATCAGAATTAGTAAACAAGAATCTGAAAGAGTCTATAACAGGCTCCTAAACAAATATATGATCATAATGAATGAATATATGGCTATTAGAAAGAGCAGAATTGAAACTATAAAAACAAATAAAATGCAAATTCTAGAACTGACACATACAATATCTGAAATGAAAAGTACACTGATTGGATTAAACAGAAGAAGGAAGTTGAAGAAACAGTCAGTGAACATAAATGAAACCGGTAAACAGTTAGTTATTAATGATTGCATAGCTAATAGCTAAAGGTTTTTTCTTTTTTGCAATGACTGATTATAACTTTTAGCTGTTTAACCTGCCCATTGTTAACTGGCTGCTCAGGCAACATGCTGACTCCCACACGGCTCCTACAGATAACGTCTCCCTGGAGCCTGGGTCACCATGGTAATGGGTGTGTGAGCTGTTTTTCAGGAATTAGAACCCCTTGTCCAGTTCAGGCCAGTTGAGACCACGAACCCATCAACTGTGTAAGCGCAGATGCCCAGTAAGTGACCTTTTGATATCAAGAGGCTAAAAATTCCACCCCCAGATCATGCTAACACCACCATTTTGTGAATATGGGTCCTATGAAGAGGCATGGGGTCTGACCACACTTGCGCAGATCATCAATTACCTCACCTCTCCTCATCTCCAATCATCTCTGTGCACACTTGAGACCGCCTTGCCGCCTTCCCCATAAATATCCCTGGATCCCCATTTATGGAGAGGAGGACTTGAGACTCGTTCTCCTTCTTCCTCACCTGGCTGCCTCATGATTAAAACCCTCTCTTTGCTGCAATCTTGTCATCTCAGTGACTGGCTTTCTGGGCAACAGGCAAAAACAAACCAGATCCGATAACACAAACACAGATCAATAGAAAGTATCTAATATGAGGAATAGGAAAAAAAGAAAAGAAAGCGAAGAGAGATTCCGCAACATAGGGACAATATCAAATGCTCTGATATAAGTGGAGTCCCAGAGGAGAGAAGAGAAGGAACAGAGCATAAAATATTTGAAGAAAATATGAGTGAAATTTTCCCAAATTTATTGAAAACTATTATTCTAGACATTCAAGAAGTCCAGCAATCACCAGGCAAGATAAACACAAACAAAACACACCTAGACACACTGAAGTCAAACTGCTGGAAATCAAAGATAAACAGAAACTCTTAAAAGCAGCCAGAGGAACAAAATGACACATTATACAAAGACGAATGACAATCCAAATGATGATATCTTCTAATTAGCAAAACTAGAGGCCAAAAGACATCTTTAAAGTTCTGAAAGAAAAAAAATATCAGAAATGAAGGCTTTAAAAAAGGCATTTTCTGGTGTCAGGAAGACCGCACAGCCATATGCAAAAGAATGAAACTGCATCCTTATCTTACGCTATATACAAAAATCAACTTAAAATGGATTAAATATTTTAACGTAAGACCTGACACTGTAAGACCCCTACAAGAAAATACAAGGGGTAAACTTCTTAACATCAGGCATAGTGATGATTTTTTGGATTTGACACCAAAAACAAAGGCAACAAAAGCAAAATTAAACAAGTAAGACTACATCAAACTGAAAAGCTTCTGCACAGCAATGAAAATCATCGACCTATGAAAAGGCAACCTATGTAATGGGAGAAGATATCTCCAAATCATGACACAGGGTGGCAAAATGGATTAAAGAACAAGATCCAACAATTTGTTGCCTACAGGAAACACACCTCAGCTCCAAGGACAAACACAGGCTCAGAGTGAAGGGGTGGAAGACAATACTCCAAGTTAATAGCAAAAAGAAAGCAGGTGTCGCAATGCTTATATCAGACAAAACAGACTTCAAAATAAGGCAGATAAAGAGAGACATAGAGGGCCAATATATAATGATCAAAGGGACACTTCATCAAGAAGAAATAAGGCTGATAAATATCTATGCACCCAACACAGGAGCACCAAAGTTCATAAAGCAACTATTAACAAACCTAAAAGAAGACATCAAAAATAACACAATAATAGTAGGGGACCTCAACACCCCACTCACATCAATGGGCAGATCATCCAGACAGAAAATCAACAAAGAAACAGTGGAGCTAAACGAAAAGCTAAAACAACTGGACTTAATACACATATATAGAACACTCCATCCACAGACAGCAGAATACACGTTCTTCTCAAGCGTGCATGGAACATTCTCAAGGATAGACCATATGTTAGGAAACAAAGCAAGCCTCTACACATTTAAAAAAAGTGAAATAATAACAAGCATCTTCTCCCATCATAATGCCATAAAGCTAGAAATTAATTACAAGAAAAAAGCTGAGAAAGGAACAAGGATGTGGAGACTAAACAATATGCTATTGAACAAGCAATGGATCATTGAAGAAATTAAAGAAGAAATCAAAAAATACCTGGAGACAAATGAAAATGATAATGTGCCATACCAACTCACATGGGATAAAGCAAAAGCTGTTATTAAGAGGGAAATTCATTGCAATAGAGGCACACCTTAACAAACAAGAAAAATCCCAAATACGCAATGTTAAACTACACCTAACTGAATTAGAGAAAGAAGAACAAAGCCAAAAGTCAGCGCAAGGAGAGAAATAATAAAAATCAGAGCATAAATAAATGCTATTGAAACAAAAAAGGCAGTAGAAAGGATCAATGAAACAAAGAGCTGGTTCTTTGAGAAGATAAATAAAACTGACAAACCCCTAGCCAGACTTACACAGAAAAAAAGAGAGAAAGCTCAAATAAACAAAATCAGAAATGAAAGAGGAGAAATAACAACAGACTCCACAGAAATACAACTGATTATAAGAGAATACTAGGAAAAACTATATGCCAGCAAAATGGATAACCTAGAGGAAATGGTTAAATCCTTAGACTCCTACAATCTCCCAAAGCTTAGTCAAGAAGAAGCAGACAATTTGAACAGACCAAGCACAAGGAAAGAGATTGAAACAGCAATAAAAAGCATCCCAAACAATAAAACCCCAGAACCAGATGGCTTTCCTAGGGAATTCTACCAAACTTTCAGAGAAGATTTAATACCTATCCTTTTCAAGCTATTCCAAAAAATTAGGGAGGATGGAACACTTCCTAACACATTCTACGAGGCCAACATCATGCTGATACCAAAGCCTGACAAGGACAACACAAAAAAGGAGAACTACAGGCCAATATTGCTGATGAACGTAGATGCAGAAATTCTCAAAAAAATTTTGGCAACCCGAATTCAGCAATTCATCAAAAGGATCATATATCATGATCAAGTGGGATTCATACCAGGGACACAGGGATGGTCCAACATCCGCAAGTCAATCAACGTGATACACTACATCAACAAAATGAAAAACAAAAACCACATGATCATCTCAAGAGATGCAGAGAAAGCATTCGACAAGATCCAACACCCATTTATGATAAAAACCCTCAATAAAATGGGTATAGAAGGAAAGTACCTCAACATAATAAAGGCCATATATGACAGACCCACAGCCAACATCATACTCAATGGACAAAAACTGAAAGCCATCCCTCTGAGGACAGCAACAAGACAAGGGGGCCCACTTTCACCACTCCTATTCAACATAGTACTGGAGGTGTTGGCCAGAGCAATTCGGCAGGAAAAAGAAATAAAAGGAATCCAAATAGGGAATGAAGAAGTAAAACTCTCGCTGTTTGCAGACGACATGATCTTACATATAGAAAACCCCAAAGAATCCATAGAAAAACTATTAGAAATAATGAACAACTACAGCAAAGTAGCAGGGTATAAAATCAACATACATAAATCAGTAGCATTTTTATACACTAACAATGAACTAACAGAAAAAGAACTCAAGAACTCAATCCCATTCACAACTGCAACGAAAAGAATAAAATACCTTGGGATAAACTTAACCAAGGAAGTGAAGGATCTATACAATGAAAACTACAAGACTTTCTTGAAAGAAATTGACGATGACATAAAGAGATGGAAAGATATTCCATGCACATGGATTGGAAGAATAAACATAGTTAAAATGTCCATACTACCTAAAGCAATCTACAGATTCAATGCTATCCCAATCAGAATCCCAAGAACATTCTTCACAGAAATTGAACAAAGAATCCTAAAATTCATATGGGGCAACAAAAGACCGCGAATTGCCAAAGCAATCCTGAGCAAGAAAAACAAAGCCGGTGGAATCATAATCCCCGATTTCAAAACATAGTACAAAGCTACAGTGATCAAAACAGCATGGTACTGGTACAAAAACAGGTCCACAGATCAATGGAACAGAATTGAAAGCCCAGAGATAAAACCACACGTCTATGGACAGCTAATCTTCGACAAAGGAGCAGAGGGCCTACGATGGAGAAAAAAAAGTCTCTTCAACAAATGGTGCTGGGAAAACTGGACAGTCACATGCAAAAGATTGAAAATTGACCATTCTTTTTCACCACACACCAAAATAAACTCAAAATGGATCAAAGACCTAAAGATTAGGCCGGAAACAATAAGTCTTCTGGAAGAGAATATAGGCAGTACACTCTTTGACATCAGTTTCAAAAGAATCTTTTCAGACACTATAACTCCTCAGTTGAGGGAAACAATAGAAAGAATAAACAAATGGGACTTCATCAGACTAAAGAGCTTCTTTAAGGCAAGGGAAAACAGGATTGAAATAAAAAAACAGCTCACTAATTGGGAAAAAATATTTACAAGCCACTTATCCGACAAAGGGTTAATCTCCATAATATACAAAGAACTCACACGGCTTAACAACAAAAAAACAAACAACCCGATCAAAAAATGGGCAGAGGACATGAACAGACATTTCTCAAAAGAAGATATGAATATGGCCAAGAGACACATGAAAAGATTTTCATCATCGCTAATCATCAGGGAAATGCAAATCAAAACTACACTAAGATATCACCTTACACCCGTTAGATTGGCAAAAACATCCAAAACCAAGAGCGACAAATGTTGGAGAGGTTGTGGAGAAAAAGGAACCCTCATACACTGTTGGTGGGAATGCAAACTGGTACAGCCACTATGGAAAACAGTATGGAGATTTCTCAAAAAGTTAAAAATAGAAATACCTTATGACCCAGCCGTCCCATTACTGGGTATCTATCCTAAGAACCTGAAATCAGAAATCCCAAGAGTCCCTTGCACCCCTATGTTCATCGCAGCATTATTTACAATAGCCAAGACGTGGAACCAACCTACATGCCCAGAAACTGATGATTGGATAAAGAAGATATGGTATATATACACAATGGAATACTACTCAGCCATAAAAAAAGACAAAATTGGCCCATTCGCAGCAACCTGGATGGACCTCGAGGGTATTATGTTAAGCGAAATAAGCCAGTCAGAGAAAGACGTACTCTATATGACTCCACTCATAGGTGGAAGTTAATATATTGACAAGGAGATCTGATCGGTGGTTACCAGGGAAAAGGGGGGGTGGGGGGAGGGCACAAAGGGGGAAGTGGTGTACCCACAACATGACTAACAAAAATCTACAACTGAAATCTCACAAGGTTGTAATCTATCATAATATTAATTAAAAAAAAAACATAGAAAACAAAAAAGCATTTGACAAGATCCAACAGTCATTTATGATAAAAACGCTGAACAAAATGGGGATAGAAGGGAACTACCTCAACATAATAAAGGCCGTATATGACAAAGCCACAGCCAACATCATAGTCAAAGGGAAAAAACTGAGTGCCATCCCCCCGAAAACAGGAACGAGACAAGGATGCCCTCTATCACCACTCTTATTTAACATAGTACTGGAGGTTTTGGCCAGAGCAATTAGGCAAGAAAAAGGAATAAAAGGAATCCAAAAACGGAGGGAAGAAGTGAAACTCTCGCTGTTTGCAGACAACATGATCTTATGTATAGAAAACCCCAAAGAATCCATTGGAAAACTTGTAGAAATAATCAACAACTACAGCAAAGTTGCAGGGTATAAAATCAATTTACATAAATCAGTAGCATTTTTATACTCTAATAACGAACCCTCAGAAAAAGAACTCAAGAACACAATACCATTCACAATCGCAACAAAAACAATAAAATACCTTGGGGTGAATTTAACTAAGTGAAAGACCTCTACAACGAAAATTACAAGGCTTTTCTGAAAGAAATGGATGACGACATAAAGAGATGGAAAGACATCCCATATACATGGATTGGAAGAATAAACATAGTTAAAATGTCCATTCTACCTAAAGCAATCTACAGATTCAACACCATCCCAATCAGAATCCCAGTGACATTCTTTACAGAAATAGAACAAAGAATCCTAAAATTCATATGGGGCAACAAAAGACCCCGAATTGCTAAAGGAATCCTGAGAAAAAAGAAGAAAGCTAGAGGCATCACAATCCCTGACTTCAAAACATACTACAAAGCTACAGTAAACAAAACAGCATGGTACTGGTACAAAAACAGGTGCACAGATCAACGGAACAGAATTGAAAGCCCAGAAATAAAACCACACATCTATGGACAGCTAATCTTCGACAAATGAGCTGAGAGCATACAATGGAGAAAAGAAAGTCTTTTCAACAAACGGTGCTGTGAAAACTGGAAAGCCACATGGAAAAGAATGAAAATTGACCATTCTTTTTCACCATTCTCCAAAATAACTCAAAATGGATCAAAGACCTAAAAGGTGAGACCTGAAACCGTAAGGCTTCTAGAGGAAAATGTAGGCAGTACACTCTTTGACATCAGTATTAAAAGGATCTTTTCGGATACCATGTCTTCTCAGAGAAGAGAAACAATAGAAAGAATACACAAATGGGACTTCATCAGACTAAAGAGTTTCTTCAAGGCAAAGGAAAACAGGACTGAAACAAAAAAACAACCCAATAACTGGGAAAAAATATTTGCAAGTCATACATCTGACAAAGGGATAATATCCATAATATATAAAGAACTCACAGAACTCAACAACAAAAAATCAAACAACCCGATCAAAAAATGGGCAGGAGACAAGAACAGACATTTCTCCAAAGATATATGGATGGCCAATAGGCACATGAAAAGATGTTTATCATTGCTGATCATGAGGGAAATGCAAATCAAAACTACACTAAGGTATCACCTTACACCCATTAGAATGACAAAAATAACTAAAACAAATAGTAACAAATGTTGGAGAGGTTGTCGAGAAAAAGGAACCCTCATACACTCCTGGTGGGAATGGAAACTGGTGCAGCCACTATGGAAAACAGCATGGAGATTCCTCAAAAAATTAAAAACAGAACTACCATATGATCCAGCTATCCCACTAATGGGTATCTATCCAAAGAGCTTGAAGTCAGCAATTCCAAAAGTCCCATGTACCCCAATGTTCATTGCAGCATTATTTACAACAGCCAAGACGTGGAAGCAACCTAAGTGCCCATCAACAGATGACTGGATAAAGAAGATGTGATATATACATACAATGGAATACTACTCAGCCATAAAAAAGAACAAAATCGTCCCATTTGCAACAACATGGGTGGACCTTGAGGGAATTATGTTAAGTGAAATGAGCCAGATAGAGAAGGACGATCTCTGTATGATTCCACTCATAGGAGGAATTCAAAAATGCAGACAAATAGAAGAGATTAGTGGCTACCAGGGGAAAGGTGGGGTGAGGGGTGGGCACAAAGGGTGAAGGGGTGCACCTACAACACGACTGACAAACAATAATGTACAACCGAAATCTCACAAGATTGTAACCTATCATTAACCCAATAAAAATTAAATTTAAAAAAAATTGAAGATTGCCAGACTATCAATTATTTCTCCTCAAATAACTAAAAAAAAAAAAAAAGAAAAAGAAAACTGGCTACAACCCCAACACAGAAACCTAATAGAAATTATGCCGGTTTCTGGTTGGAATGGTGACAACATGCTGGAGCCAAGTGCTAACATGCTTTGGTTTAAGGGATGGAAACTAACCCGTGAAGATGGCAATACCAGTGGAACCATGCTGCTTGAAGTTGTGGATTGCATCCTCCAGCCAACTCAGCCAACTGATAAGTCCTTGCATCTGCCCCTTCAGGACAACTACAAAATTGACAGTATGGGCACTGTGCTGTGAGCTGAGTGAGACTGGTGTTCTCAAACCCAGCATGGTAGTCACCTTTGGTCCACTCAACATTACAACTGGAGCTTTGAGTGAAGCTCTTCCTAGGGACCACGTGGGCTTCAATGTCAAGACAGTGTCTGTCAAAGATGTTCATCGAGACAAGGAGGCTGTTGACAGCAAAAACGACCCACCAATGAACAGCTGGCTTCACAGCTCAGGTGATTATCCCAAGCCATCCAGGCCAAACCAGCGCTGACTTACGCACCTGTGCTGGATTGTCACACAGCTTATCCTGCCTGCAAGTTTGCTGAGCTAAAGGAGGTTGATCATCGTTATGGGAAGAAGCTGGAAGAAATTCTTGAAATCTGGTGATGCTGCCATTGTTGACATGGTTCCTGGCATGCCCATGTGTACTGAGAACTTCTCTGACTATCCTCTTCTGGGTCGTTTTGCTGTCCAGGACATGACACAGACGGCTGCTGTGGGTGTCATCAAAGCAGTGCACAAGAAGGCTGTGGGAGTTGGCAAGGTCACCAAGTCTGCCCAGAAAGCTCAGAAGGCAATTACGCTAATACCTGCCTCCCTCCTCTTAGGGGTGGAAGAACGGTCTGAGAAATTGTTTGTCTCAACCAGCCATTTAAGTTTAACAGTAAAATACTGGTTAACGATAACAACGCACTGTAAAACCTTCAGAAGAAAAGGAGAATGTTTTGTAAACCATTTGTTTGTGTGTTTGTGTGTGTGTGGCAGTTATCAGTTTTTAAAATCACTATTTTTAAATGGAAACAACTTGACCAAAAATCTGTCACAGAATTTTGGGACCTATTAAAACAAAGTTTAATGAGAAAAAAAATTAAAAACAGAACTTCCATACGATCTAGCAATGCCTCTTTTAGATATATCCAAAGGAAACAAAAATCATTATCTTGAAGAGATACATGTACTCCCAATGTTCATTGCAGCATTATTCACAATAGCCAAGATAGGGAAACAACCTAAGTATCCAACGATGGATGAATGGATAAAGCAAATATGACATACATACACACACACACACACACACTGGAATATTATTCAGCCTTAAAAAAGAAGGAAATCTTGCCACTTGTGACAACGTGGATGAACCTGGAGGGCATTACATACTAAGTAAAATAAGCCAGACAGAGAAAGACAAATATCGCATGGCATCACTTATAGGTGAAATCTAAAAAAAAAAAAAAAAAAAGGCTAACTCAGGGCCGGCCTGGTGGCACAGCGGTTAAGTTCGCACGGTCCAATTCCCAGGCGCAGAGCTAGCACCACTCATCAAGCCATGCTGTGGCTGGTGTCCCACATATAAAATAGAGGAAGACGGGCATGGATGTTTGCTCAGGGGCACTCTTTCTCAGCAAAAAGAGGAGGATTGGTGGCAGGTATTAGCTCAGGGCTAATCTTCTTCCAAAAAGAAAAAAAGGCTAACTCAAAGAAACAGAGTTGGATGATGACTGTTGGGGGCGGGGGGGGATTGGAGAGAGGATGGTAAAAGGGTATAACCTTTCAGCTATAAGATAAGCAACGTCTGAGGATCTAATGTGTAACATGGTGACTATAGTTGATAATACTGTATTGTATAATGGAAATTTGCTAAGAGAATAGAATGTAAGTGTTAATACCAATAAAACCAAGCAAAAAAAAGTAAATATGAGAAGTGATGGATGTGTTAATCAATTCGATTATGGGAATCCTTTCACAACATATATGTATATCAAATCATCACATTGTACACTTTAAGTATATTACAATTTTATTTGTCAATTAAACCTCAATAAAGTGGAAAAACAGGCATTTTTAAATAAAGGAAGTTCACTGGGAACAAATCTGTATGACAAGAAATGCTAAAGGAAGTTCTTCAAACTGAAGGAGAAATGCTATCACATGATAACTTGGAAGGAGATTTTATAATGTGAAAGGATGAATTCATCAGAAGGACATAATCTAAACTGTGTAGACATCTAATAATAGAGCTTCAAAAAGCATGAAACAAAAGCTGTAAGATACGGAGAAATAGATAAATCCACAATCATGGTTAGAAATTTTAACATGCCCTTTAAGTATGGATGACAATTAGATTAAACCAACAAACCAACCAAAATCAGTAAGGCTATGGAAGAAATGAACAACAGTACTCAGCATCTTGACCTAACCGGCATTTACAAAACTCCTTTTCAAGTGTCTACAGAATGTTAACCAAACAGACTTACATGCTGGGCCATAAAATAAGTCACAATGAATTCCAAAGACTAAAATTCCAAAGACTATGAAGGAATTAAACTAGAAAGCAAGAGCAACAAAATATCAAGGAAAGTGTCCAAGTATTTGGAAATTAACATACTTCTGAACAACCCAACAGTCAAAAAAGAAATCAAGAGGAAAACAAGAAAATATGTTGAACTAAATGATAATGCAAATACAATAAAAATTTTCCAAAATTTTTATTTGAGTGTAGCCAAAGCAGTGCCTTAAAAGCTTATATTAAAAGGAGAAGGATTTAAAATTAAGGATCTATGTTTCTACCTTAAGAAATTAGAAAAAGAAGAGCTAATTAAACCCAAAGTAAAGGTGCAGGGAGGAGGAACAAAGGAAGCAGAATGAGGAAAATAATAAAGAGTAGAAATCAATAAAACAAAATAAAAATGGAGAAAAAAACTGTAAAACCAAAAATATTTATGTAGAAATTAACCAAATTGATAAACCAAGCAAAGCACCCCTTATAAAAAGAAACAAATGACCAAATTCAGGAATGAAATAGGGGATAACGAGAGATACTAAAGACATTTTTTAAAGAGTAATAAAGGAATTATGAACAACATTATGCCTATGAATTTTACAACTTAGATAAAATAGAAAAACTCCCTGAAAGGACAAGTTACAAAACTAACAAGATAATCAGAAAATCTGAATACCTTCCCATTTATTAAATAAATTGAATTCATAATCAAAAAGTTTCCTACAAGGAAACTCGAGACCTAGATGGTTTCACTGATGAAATCTATCAAACATTTAAGGAAGAAAAAATACCAAGCCTACATGAATTATTTTAGAAAAGAGAAGCGAAGGGAAAACATCATGACCAAGCGGGGTTTACTGCAGTCACACAAAGGTAGTTTAACTTTTAAAATCCAATCACAGTAGATCACAGTAAAAGAACAAAGAAAAACCACATGTTCATCTAAATAGAAGTCATTGACAAAATTCAACACCTATTCAAGATTGAAAACTCTCAACAAATTAGGAATAGATGGGATCTCCTGAATCAATGAAGGACAATAATGGGGATGGAACCCATCTAACATCATACTTAATGGTGAAATACACAACGCTTTTCCCCTAGGACCAACAATAAGGCAAGGATGTCTCTCTCATCTTGTCTGATATAGATAACACTGTTTGAGAGGTTCTAACCAGTGCAAAAGACAATAAGGCAATTAAGCTAAAGAAATAAATGACACAAAGATTGCAAAGGAAGAAGTAAATTTTTTCTATTTGAGGATGACATGATTGTTTATAGAGAAAATCCCAGGGAATCTGCTTAGCCACTAATAGCACTAATAACTGAATTTACCAAGTGCACAGCATTCACAGTCAATACATAAAAATTAGTTATTTTTCATATTCTAGTAGCAGATAATTAGAAAACGAAATTTTAAAAATTCTATTTTATTTTTCTATTTGATAAAAACCAAAATACTGGGCCAGCCTGGTGGTGCAGCAGTGAAGTTCACATGTTCCACTTCAGGTGCCCGGGGTTCACTGGTTCGGATCCCGGATACAGACATGGCGCTGCTTGGCAAGCCATGCTGTGGCAGGCATCCTACGTACAAAGTAGAGGAAGATGTGCACGGATGTTAGCTTAGGGCCAGTTTTCCTCAGCAGGGGGAAAAAAAAAAGAGGAGTATTGGCAGCAGATGTTAGCTCAGGGCTAATCTTTCTCAAAAAAAAAATTTTTTTAAAACCCAAAATACTTAAAAATACATTCAACAAAAGAAATGCACAAGACTTCCACACTGAAAACCTCAAAATATTGCAGAGAGAACTAAATAAGTGAAGATCAACAACATGGCTATGGATCAGAAGACTCCATGTTATTAAAATATCAATCTCCCCAAACTGATGTAGAAATTAATACAAGCTTATATAGAGAAATTGGCAAGCTAATTCTAAAATTTCTATAGATATTCAAAAGACCTAGAATAGCCAAAACAATTTTAAGAGGTGAAAAAAGTTATAAAACTTATAGTACATGACTTCAAGACTTACTATAAATTGTCTACAGTAATCAAGACAGTATGTTGTTGGCTAAGAATGACCTAATGATCAGCAGAAAGGAACAGAGCTCAGAAATGGACCGACACTTACATAGCCAGTTGATTTCTGACAAAGGCACCAAAGAAATTCAAGGGAAAGAAAAATACTTTTATCAAATACTGTGGAAACCACTCGGTATCCACATAGGGGAAAAAAAACTTTAACTACAACCTCACATCACTCACAAAAATTATTTCAAGATAGATCATAGACCTAAACAAAAAACTAAAATTATAAACTTTATGTAGAAGATAAAATAAGAGAATATCTCCACTACCTGGGGATAGGGAAAGATTTTTCTTTCACTATAACAATAACCATACACTGAAAATCCTGATATATTTAGACTTCATCAAAATTAAAACTTTCTTAGCAAAAGAAAATAGGCAACCACAGACCAGCAGAAAATATTCTCAATAGATACAGCTGACAAAGGAGTTTGTACAATGAACATGTAAAGAATTTTTTCAACTTAATAAGACAGACAACCGATTTTTTAAAAATGAGCAAAGGATCCAAAGATATTCTTCACAAAAGATGTATGAAGTCACAGTTTTTAACAGATATATATGATATATATGATTGATAGATTCATAGACAAATGTACATATTTGGTACACTGTGTGTGTGTGTGTGTGTGTGTGTGTGTGTGCATCCTAACTCTGTACACTGAGAGCCTACAAGCAGCAATACAAGACTAGTAATGAGCACACCTAGCTTCCAAATACCATTGTGTAATAAAAGAAACCAGAGTCCTTGAAGAAATGGCTGATTCCAAGTCTGAGGCAGAGCGAGTACAGGATAAGCCTGAAACATTTTGTTGTGTCAGTAAGGAAGTACTCAAAGAATGATGAGAACATGTCAAAAGGTAATAGGAGCCACACTGAAGGGGCTCCCATTGCCCAAATCTAAGAGAATCTGAGCATCAAAAAAAATAATAGCAAAAGAATATATGTAACTCCATCCTAATAATATAAATCAATGAACAAATACATAGGGAAGAAAAGAAAGCTCTCCCTTACTATAGAATGTTAACTAATAAATAAGGAAGTTAGGATGCAATTAGAAATTATCAAAGGACACTAAAACTAGTGTGTGGCAAAAGAATATTTACATAGCCTCAAAGTATCTCTCTACAAATTGACTGATTGCAAAGGGAAAAATAGTAAGTTTACAGAATAAAGATCTGACAAACACCACATTAACCAAGTGATTAAAATTAAAATCACCACTGTTGAGACAGACATCATGCCCTTCTTGATAGGATACATTAGGAAGAATCTAACGTAACTTCTGTAATGTTCCTGCCAAACATGCATAACCCAAATGTAATCAAAAGAATCATCAGACAAACCTAAACTGACAGATATTCTACAAAATAATTGGCCTGTACTCTTTGAAAATGTCAAGGTCAAGAAAATCAAAGAAAGGCTGAAGTACTATTCTATATTAAAGGACACCAAAGAGACATTATGAGTAAAAGTAATGTGTGATTCTGGATGGATTCCAGAACAGAGAAAAAAAAATGTTCTATAAAGTACAAAATTGGAAAAATTCTGAATTTTTCCATTTGAATTTGAACTCTGGATTAGATAGTGTTATTAATGTTAAATTTTCTGCCTTTGATAACTTTACTATGATAATATAAGAGAATGTTCTTGTTCTTAATAATTACATACTGAATATTTAGGAGCAAAAGGATGATGTTTGCACTGTGTTTTCAAATGGTTCAAACAAATATACACAAACAGACTGACAGAATGGTGAAAACAAATGGGGCAAAAAGTAAACAACTGGTGAGACTAGTTAGAGAGTTTACAGTTATTATTTACTATAATTAAGAAAAAAGGTTTAAGGAGTGAGTTACTTTACTCTTAAAAGTTTTAAGTAAGTTTGAAGTTATATCAAAATTAAAACATCAAAAATAATGCTTTGGTAATATTTTAAAATAAAGCAAAACTACATCAAATTAACATTCTCCTGCTAATTAACACATAAGGCCCCCTGTTAGTCAAAATCAAAAGATAAATATTTATTTTCACATTTAACATTAGCAAAATGCACAAACAAGCGATGAATAAGATGATATTAAATAACAGTCATACTAGGTGATTTAATAGTTAAATACACATAAAATTATAGACGTTTCAGAAATAAGTATTCTTTCAATGGGAGCACAATATTGCTCTCTCTCTAAATATGGACAAAAGAGTAAAAAGCGTGTTCTGAGAATGTGCTTGAAAACTATTATAAATTGATAAACCCGAAATTTAGTAAAGTAACACATATTAATAAAAACTTTCAAGAGAGCAAAGACATATTTCAACACAAAGTTCCAACAACTGTTTTAATAAACAGAAAATTATATTGCCCCAAAGATACCATAACACTGCAGGGAAAACAAATATAAAGGAAAGAATGAGTACTTAACATGCCTCATTGATTAATGTCTACAAATGAACTCTAGACAAAGGAAAATACTTCATTCAACTGGCATGGAAAATTGGACCACCACTGAGTGTGATTTAATTATCTTGACATTATTAATCCCTATCCCCAGTATTAGACTATAAAATAGATAAGCATGTGGCTTCAACTGATTACTTTCAGAATCCAGCCTAGTTCACACAAAGAATCAAATCTTTAAACAGAAATATTCTATAGTTCTTATTTCCAGAAAAACAGTAGGATCAAGACTTTGTAAGTAAAGAAATTACCACTGACATTAATATTATTGAAAGGATGATTAATAAGATCACACTGCCAGCTACCCTTGACATGGCAGTTTTGATTGTCAGCAGGAGGGTACACCTGGATCTCACAGAATCAAAGCCAAGAGGCTTGATCCAATTAACGTCTAACCTGTCACCTGAAGAAACTGTACCCCAGAGATGGTATTGTTTCAAGGTCACACATCTAATTAGTTACAAAACAGACCAGATCCTTGGTTTCCTGACTCACTGGAGTCTAACATTACTCTTTCCTTTACGCCCACCCTGCATCCTATGAGGTCATCTGTGTATCTGACAGCCCATATTCTAAGAACCTTAGCTATTTCTTAGGTGACTAGAATACTGGCTCATCCTGGTGTGAAACAGAAAAAACCTAGAATACTTCTGGTCTCAAAGAAAAGCAACCAAAATGAAGCAGGACAGGGCATTTCTAATTTACTCCCAATACTCCAAATATATTTTGAGGGCATTTATAGAGGATCATAAAATCTTAACTATGTTATCCTCAAAGTTTGCCCAAGTAAAACAAAGTAATGTCTGGTAAAAACAGGTAATGTCTGGGCCACTATGGATAGTCATGAATCAAAATGTATTATCTATTTTCTTACTTATGATTGAAGACTACAGCTCTCTTCCAGACATATGAGTCAAGGCAGCTGAAAATCCAGTGTTCATTATATTGATTCATATGCAAAACTTAAACGGCACCTCCTTTCCATGAAGCATCACCTACACATCCCCAAACGTGGACAAACCATTATCTCAGGAAGACCATCAAGCCGTTTCATTTAGAAATATAAGAATATTTGCTGCACAATGCAATGTCCACAGTACATAAAACAGTGCCTGCCACACAGTATGCATTCGGTAGTTATTTGTAGAATGAAGTAGGGAAAGACAAGTGTCTCTTCAACATACCTCCAAAATGGAAGCATCCTGCATTATGGATAATGTTGTTATTTTCAATTTCACAACCCATGCCACGCTAACAAGAATATTTTTAAAGGAAAAGGCTCATCTACAGTTGTCATTAAGTGCCTACAGATTTTCCTCAAAGATTTTCCAAATGCAATAAAACAATAGTTTTTGAAAATCTGTCATAAGATCTTTATTATGTAAATACACTGAACAGAGGTTAACAAAAGTCTGTCTCTGCCTGTCATAAACCTCATTTGTTTAATTAAAACAATATACAGTCTTCACATTACACAGCCACGGAAGATCAGGAAAGAGGTAAGAAATAAACCTACCCTAAAAGTACACACCACAAGCTCATTTTATCTTTTGAAAGCGGAACAATGGAGACAAGAGGTAAAGTAGCTATTATTACTCACGTAAGGAAAATTACCACAGATAGAGAATAAGCCACTTTTATTAGGGAGTATCCTTGAACAAGTACACTAATAATCAACAAAGGATTAAATAATACAAATGGGCAAATGACAAAAGTCGACAGTACTGAAGTACCCGTTGGGAATTTCACCTGCATGCACAGGTACACGTAGAGAGGCTGCAAATTACTACACACTGGCTCTCAGCCTAAGAACTATACTGCACATTTATTTGCTGTCAGTTACCAAACAGAGTTACAGGCTTGCTACAAAAGGAATCATAACTCTGATGTCTCCAGACTCAAGTTAATTTTCCAAGCATTTTTTAACTACCTGGATCTGAATGGGGATAAATAAAACTAGGAGGACCTTTATAGGAATTAACCAGTTAAGAGACATTTGTCTGATTTCTTTTGATATATGGTATTCAGTGAATAAACATACACTTATTAGTGATCTTTTTTTTAGTAGCAGAATAAAAAAACAGTACAAGTCTGTTACATGAATAAGCCAGTATAGTTTTCAGCAAATGATAGAGTGGGACAAAGAAATGCACATTTCTGGATATAAGGAAGCACTTTAATACATTTCATCAATGATGTATTTTCTGTAGACGGAGTGAAACATACAGGCATAAGTATTCTCTTGCTTCTTGGTAGTGTTTCATTAAAAAAAAGAAATGAAATAAACTGAAATAATTTCTAAACTTGATGCCTTGATTTTTTTAATGTGAAGTCTAGGTTTTCCACAGAATTATCATTTTGTGACAAATAAATAAATTGAAAACACATAGGACATCTTCACACAAGGACAATATATGACAATGCCCTTCAAAAAAGTTTGGGACTTTTTTCATTTAAATTTTATCTTTTTAGACAAGTAATAGATTCACTACCTGGTAATCTAGATTTATTTTAATAAACAAAAGTATATCCAAACTGTAAGTCTCTGAATTAAAACTTGATAGAACAAGCTGAAAAACTTAACATCCATGAATAGTCTGGAGACCTGGGTTCTAAACCAAGCTCTGGCACTAACGATTAAAAACCCTTGGTTACATTTATTCCCTCTCAAAGTGTTTTCTCATCTATAAATAAGGTGGCTGGATGAGATCATCTCTGCCTTGCCCCTTTTGTTCTAGATTCTAGGAGAGTCTTACTTATAGGACCAAGCTTTTAATTACTAATATAAGACCACAGAAAACTGGCACTGCCTAGCTTTGCTCAATTAAACTAAACTATAATAAGAGTATGATATTATTCATTTTAATATTTTGGTATTTACTATAAGACATATTTTATTATATCATTAGAAGATTCCGAATTTTTAAGACCTTATGTTTAGACTAGTTAGGTAGACTATTAGATGGCCTACTGATTTTTCTTTAATAGCAACATATCTCTGCAGGTTAAGAGAAGAATAAACTATCCCTCTCATTTTCAAAAGTTACAATGTAAAGACTAGGCTATAAAACTTTTACAGATATGTTTTAATGAATTATTAAAAGTAAACCATTGTAACAATTTACCATAGATTAAAATGCACAATTATTTATATTCCAAAAAAACCATGGGGTTTTTTTTCACTTACCTGGTTTGCTAAATATAGGGAGAAGGAGAAACAGAGAGAGAGACTGAGGTAAGCAAGGAGAGGAAGGGGATCAAACAGATAAAAAGACAGATTTTTACCTTAGCTTGAAAACTACCATTTAATTAATAAGCCAAAGAAAAATCTGGAAGAGATACTAGAAATAAGCATAAGTCATTTCTGTATTATGGCACAGAAAAAGAAAAATCTGCCGACCTGGTAATTTTCTCACTGTGTTAAAGCATCTGTATTACGTTTTCACCTTGCATTCAAAGTCTACAAAAATGCTGATGAGGGGAGGCGATTTTAAAAACGTTAAAAATAGCTTTTTAAAAAAAATCTTCACAAACAGCTTTGAAAATATTCACCCAGCAATTGCGTATAACTCAGAAACTAAAAAGTAAATAGCTTCACAAAGCTTAAACTACAACTCCAAAATGGTTATGAATTAATAATTTTAAGATACTACTTTTGAAATACTTTTGAAAACAACTGTTTAATCTTCTATATTATAAACCTCAGACTATTGAACGAGAATCTGTTGAAACTGCAAGAGCTCTTAAGGAACCAGAGTTCAAGCGACTTGCCAAGGTCTCATGTTTCTGCATTTTTTCCACAACACCATGAATAGAATTCAGAAATCAGCAAAACAAAACAAAATAACAAATTTAAGTATTTTATCACCAAATCTAGCAGGAAACTATTCATTAAGGATGAAAATGTAATCACAGGAATTTACTGAGTCTGCAAAAACGGCTTATACACTAAGACAAGCCATTAAGTTGACAGCCTTTAAGAAACTGCAATTTAGTATGAAAGAATATGAAGCTCCCTTCTGCACATGATCTTAACCACTGAACCAGCCCTTTAACCCCTCCTTCCTCTTCCCACAATAATGAAGCATTAAGAATTACTTTATAGTGGCCGCCCACCAGCCGAGCGGTTAAGTTCCTGCTCCGCTTCGCGCCCAGGGTTCACTGGTTCGGATCCTGGCGCGGACCTACACCCCGCTCCTCAGGCCACGCTGAGGGCGCATCCCACACAGCACAGCCAGAGGGACCCACAGCTAGAATGTACAACTGTGCACTGGGAGCGCTGGGGGGGAGAAGAAGAAGGAAAAAAAGAAAAGACTGGCAAAAGATGTTAGCTCACGTGCCGATTTAAAAAAAAAAAAAAATTGTTTTCTAAATGGAATACTAGAGGGAAAAAAATGGAAACTTGATTTTGATAAGAAACATCTCGGTCCACATAAACTTGACTATTTCCTTGAATCCTTGTGTGAATAAGATGCATTTGTAGTGAACCTTATAACCAATCCTAACTTTGTAGATAAATCAAAGGCCATGAATAAACACTAACGCGCAGTTTGACAAAACAGCTTAACAAAGACTATGTAACACACAAATGCCAAATAACATCTCTTTCAGATATCATACCCAGCTCTCTAAATTAACAAAAATCCTTCAGAAAATGTTAACTTGTTTTAAAACGATGAAGTTCCCATTTTGCACAATAGCATTTTATAATAAAATACTGATTCCGTTATTTTTATTCATTTTGTTACAATCCTATTTTTCCGAAGACAAAAGCTGAGGCAGAAAATCTTTTCCTTGTTGGCATCTTAAAAAGCATGAAATTAACTGACAACTAACAAACGTAAAAACGAACTACCCAACAGTGCGACCATGGAGCCCGGCACCCCGCGCGGCCAGCACCCGCGCCCGGCCCCCGCGACTGCAACTGAGGCTCTGAGCAAAGGCAGGCTCTGCAAGGGGGCGGGCCGCAACCCCGCCCAGCGGCCTGAGGGCCCCCCCACCACGCCCGCACGCAGCCCCGCCCTGGCAGCCGCCGGGACAGACGGTGAGGCCGAGAAAGCTGCGGCACAGCGCCGCCGAGAGGGACTCACGTGCAACACTCGGGTTGCGCCCGCACGCAGGCCCCTCAAGGGCCACCGAGGGCTGCTGACCTGGCGCCCCTAAAACCGCGGGCTCCAGTCCCATCGTCATCTTCCCTCCACCTCCTCCCTTGAAGAGCTCACTGTTTCCACTCTGATTGTAAAAGGGATGGGCACCCCATCGCAGAAACTTCTGAATATTCTAAACGGTATACGAAAATAAAAATCATCACTCAAATAACCACTTTTCACTTTGTGGATATATACACTAATACTGTCATCAATCAGGGCATACATGTAGAGATAGTTACATGTGTTCATAAAACTGTAGCATGCTAGGCATACATTTTGCAACCTGATTTTTACACATACGCTGTATAATTTTACACATAAACTATACCACAACATCTTTCCACGTTGATAAGTACAAATCTACATCATTTTCAGGGTGCTTAGTATTCCACTGTATGGATGTATAATCAAAATGATATTTAGATGATTTCCAATTTTTTGCTGTTATGAACACAATACAATGAACTTTTTTTACAAAACATTTCACACATTCACCCAATTATTTCCTTACATTACAAAGAGGAACTGCTGGTTAACGGACTTACATTTAAGATCCTAACGTGTATTACCAAACGGGCCTGCAGAAAAGCTTTATCAACACATCCTTCCAACAGCAACACTGGGTGTTAGCAATCTGTTTAGTCTGTAGCAATCTGATAGGCAAAATAAAATGGTTTCAACTTGCATTGTGTGTGAATTCCATTTTCATGACCTTTGCTTCTTCGTATTAAGCTTACTTTCCTTGATTTTAAGATCTCTAGTAAGAACATTAGCCTTCTGTCCATTATATACGCTGGCAGTATCTTCCCTAGTTTATCAGGGTTTTTTTCACGTTGTTTATGGTGCTCTTTGCCCTTCGGAAATTTTGAGTATTTTAAAGTGAAACCTATTGACCTTTACTTTGCTACATCTAGAGTCATGCTTTCAAAGTCATGTTTCTGATACTTTGATGCTATCTGTTTAATTACTTAGTTCATTTGGAATCTATTCTGAAGTACTGAATAGCTAGTTGCCCACAATACCATTTCACTGAACAATCCACGGTTTCCTCCACTGATTTGCAATACCACTTTTATCACAGACAAAAATTCTCATTTTAAGTCTTTCTGGACCCTCTATATTTTGTTTCACTGATCTATTTTGCACCTATAACATAATGATTTAATTTCTGTATTATAATTAAATATCTGATAGAACAATTAATCTTTAACAAGTTCTCTCAGCCACTCTCTCACAGGTATTGGTCTAGATGAACTTTAAAATATGTTGTCAGATTCTAAAAACCATCCTACAAGAATTCTGACGAGAATTATCACCACCACTCCAGCATACTAGATTTACACTTCTTTGTTTCTACTGACTAGAATGTAAGTTCCAAGAGAAGACGTTTTGTCTGTTTCATACACTGCTATATACCCAGGATTTAGAACTGTATCTGGCACATAACTGATGCTCAACACATATTTGTTAAATGAACAAATGTATCAATTACACAGAATTTCTAGATAATTTCAGGACATTCAAAATATCTACAACATTGAATCTTCCCACTTATACAAATCTTTTTTTTATGACTGTCAATAAACTGTTCAACTCTGTTCCCAGGGTAAGCTCACATAATTTATCTTGAAGCCAGTCAACTTACTGAGTCTCCCTCAACTGAAATCATTTTTCAAATGATCTTTTATGTTTTCTCTGTAGAAAATCTTACTATCTTCAAATACAACAAAAATTTTGGTTTTTACTCTTTAATACTTATGTCACTTATTATTTTTTTGGTGAGGAATATTGGCCCTGAGCTAAGATCTGTTACCAATCTTCCTCTCTGCTTGAAGAAGGTTGTCCCTGAGCTAACACCCATTCCCATCTTCCTCTATTTTATATGTGGGATGCCGCCACAGCACGGCTTGATGAGCAGCATGTAGGCCCACAGCCAGGATCCAAACTCGTGAAGCCTGGGCTACCAAGGTGGAGCACGTGAACTTAACCACTACGTGACTAGGCCAGCCCCTATGTGTCACTTATTTTAATTGTCTTATTGCATTTTCTATAATTTCCAAAACAATGTGGA
The DNA here is from genome assembly GCF_021613505.1 of Equus quagga. Classification (NCBI taxonomy): domain Eukaryota; kingdom Metazoa; phylum Chordata; class Mammalia; order Perissodactyla; family Equidae; genus Equus; species Equus quagga. The sequence goes on along the minus strand of NC_060281.1, from coordinate 62,622,806 downwards.
GTAGCAATGGTATTAGCAAGCTCTTTGTCTTTTTTTAACTGTTACAGGCAATCCTCTAGAGCAGTGTTTCTCAACCTGTTTTTCATTATTACCCCTGTGAGGAACATTTTTAGGTCTTTTTTTCCTAACTGTCCCAGTAAATTTTAATATCATAAATATGCTGTATATTTGTATCATATACTATATGTAGATCTGTACTTTATACATAAACATTAAGATGTTTTGTTCCCTTAAGAGCTAATTTTCAATTATTGCATGCTCTAGCATTTCACCACTAAGTACGTTTGCTATTGATGTTAGGTAGCTAATACTTTATCACGTTACAGAAAGTATCTTTCTATCTTTAGTTCATTCAAAGTCTATTTTTAAAATTAAAAATGGATATCGAATTTTATCAAATATCTTCTCAGCAACAAGATAAATTTTACCTATTAATATAGTGAATTGGAACAATAAATTTCTTATCAATGAATTAATCTATATTCTAGGAATAAACATCACATGGTTCCATTTTATTAGTCCTTTAAACATTCCTAGATTTGATTTGCTAATACTTTATTTAGGAATTCTAGATCTTAAATCTTATTTACAGTAAGTCAGAAATTATCTTCTCTTGTACTTCTTTTATTGTCTGTTGTAGTATCAAGAAGCATTCAGCAGTTATAATTATTATATTATTGAGCATTTACTGTATCCAGAGTGCTATGCTGGCCTAGAAAGAATGTGAAGTTTTCCATACTTGTCATTTTATAGTTGTGTAAAGAATATAGGAATATTCTGTTCCTTGTAGGTTTCCCTCACTGGCTTGTAAAACCATACATTTCTAGTGCCTTATTATGTTTATTTGAGAATTCCCTTCATGGTTACAGGACCATATTTATAAAACTTATAAAGAGAATTTTAGCGTATTTCTCAGAAAGTTAATATTTCATTCTGATTTTGAAATTTAGTATACTACTACTTTCTTTCATTGCTGTAGTTTCCTCACCTTTTTCATTGTCCTGAGTATTTGTAAGTCTCTCTTTTTTTCATGGTTAGACCCGTCAATGCTTTCTGTTTTAACCATCTTATAGTAACAGTCCTTGATGTAAACGGTAAATTCCATCTTCTTTTTTCAGGAGAGGTGTTACCTAACTCATCACTTGCAGCTTCAGTATTTATTAATTCCTCTTCCTTGCATTTTATTCTGCTGTTCTTTTTCTATCCGTCTGAACTGAAGGCTTAGTTCATTTGTTTCAGTCTTCCTTATATTTAATAGTAACATTTAAAGCCACTATTTTTCCTACTTGTAGCTTGGGTCATATACCACCCATTTTTATATGCAACGGTCTCATTGTTCTTAAAAAGATCTGATGCAATTTTGATTTCTTCTTTGACCCAAGATTAACTTTAGAAAGCTTTAAATTATTCCACAGTTAACAGTTTACTGTTGAACTTTTTAAGTTAAAATTCTAGCTTTTATGTGTTTCATTCTTATCCCTGTTGACTTGTTTTGGTCAGAGAATGTGATCCATAAGTGTCCTAATTTGGGGAATTTATTAAGGTTTCTTCTGTGGAATTCCTTCATTTAGCTATTCCATGAGCTTCCTGGGTGAATATTTTAGATCAGGAGTCAGCAAACTACAGCAATTGAGAAATACAGTCTGCCATCTGTTTTTGTAAAGAAAGTTCTAGCGGAACACAGCTACGTGAATTTATTTCCATGTTGTCTACGGCTCCTTTCTCACTACAACACCACAAGTGAGTAGTTGCAACAATTATGGCCAAAAAAGCCTAAAGTATTTACTATCTTGCCCTTTCAGAAAAAGAGTGCCCAAGAACAAATCAGTATCCTTCTCTCCCAACACCATTCTAACCTGAAACATTTTCAGCTGAAACTCCTTGAATTTCCAGATAAACAGTAAGGCTCCTCTCTTGTTTCTAGCACTAGTATTTTCATCCTAGTGACTGGAACATAGAAACCAAGAAAGAAAATCAAAACCATTGGCATGTATGATGGCATCTTCATTCTGGAAGCCATTTTGATGCAAAACTGAATAAATCTTCCAAATATTACTTATGTTCACAATAAGAATTTCAAAAGTTGTTTCAGCATCCCTTTCAGAAATTAACATCTATTAAATCAGTGGCATTGCACAGAATTGAGAGATTTGGTGCTCTGCTTTTTTTGTAAGCACTTTACAAGTTTTTTTCTTAACAGATTATTTTTTTAATAGTTTTAGGTTTGCAGAAAAATTGCATGTAAAGTACAGAGAATTCCCATATACCCCTTTTCCACCCCCACAAACAGTTTCGTCTATTATTAACATTTCGCATTAGTGTGGTACATTTGTTACAAATGATAAGCCAATACGGATACATTATTAACTAAATTCCACAGTTTGCATTAGGGTTCACTCCTTGTGTTATACATTCTACGAGTTTTGACAAATGCGTAAATACACGTATTCACCATTACAGGATCATATACAATAGTTCACTACCTTAAAAATCCCTTTTTTCTCCTCTCTTAGGATATCAATTATACTTCTTAAACTTTTTTCAATGGTTTCCCTAGAGTTTGCATTACACATGTACAACTAATCCAAGTTGACTTTCAAATAAGATTATAGCGCTTCATAGGTTGTGGAAGTACTTTGTAACAGATTATTCCCGATTTCTCCTTCCCATCCTTTATAACACTGCTATCATTCATTTTAATTACCTATAAGGTATAATCACCAAACGCTTCATTGCTGTTACTATTTTAAACAAACTATTATCTGTTAGATCAATTAAAGGTAAGAAAAATTGTATTTTAATCTTCATTTATTCTTCTCTAATGCTCCTTTAGGTAGACTGAGTTTCTGATCTATATCATTTCTTTCTGAAGAATTTCTTTTAATGTCTTGCAAGGCAGCCTACTGGGAGACAAATTCCTGCAATTTTTGTATGAGAAAGTATTTTTTATTCACTTTTGAAAAATAATTTTACTTGTACACAGAATTCTATGTTGATTTTTCTTCTTTCAGCACTTTATTTCACTCTTTTCTTATTCCACTCTTTTCTTGCCTGCAGGGTTACTAAAAAGAAATCCAATATAATTCTTATCCTTGATCCCACATGGGTAAGGTGTTTTCTCCTCTGGCTTACTTCAAGATTTTCACTTTAGTTTTGATTTTCCGTAGTTTAAATATAAAATGACTAGACGTCGATTTTTTAGTACTGATCCTGCTTGGTATTCGCTAAGCTTATTGGATCTGTGGTTTGTTGTCTATTATTAATTTTGGAAAATTCTCAGCCCTTGCTTCAAGTCATTTTCACAGACAGGCCCTCTTGCACAGGGCAAATGGAGACTCACCCACCACATCCCCCACAGCCCACTACCGTCCCCAACATTATCCCCCAGAGTCATCTCCCCCACCCTGTCCTCCACCCTGTCCCCAACACTGTACACTGAATAAGAACAAAGAAAAACTGAGAAAAAGTAAAAGAAAGAAAGAAAAAGAGTAGAGGAAAAAAATATATAACAAACAAAACAGACAAAAAGCCAAAAAGGGAAAAAGTTAACTACGGTCAAAGTCCCTCAGGTCACCAAAAATCAGCTTCCTGGGTTAAAAGGAACAAAACCTAGGCTCAGCCAGAGACTTGTACTAATGGAATCCCCTAACACTGGTTCCACACGAGGTCATAGCAAGAAATGAACAATCACAGTAGGGGGTAATCCACGTGGTTTCCTCACCTTTTAGTCTCAAGAACACTTTTAAGAAAAAAACAAGGAGGGGGCCCCAATGGGATTTTTGTTTATGTGCACTATAGCAATCAGTAATTACTTTATTAGAAATTAAAACTTATAGGATGCTTCAGTGGCTTTTTCATTTTAAGTTTGAAAAGCCATAATAATTTTGACTTTTGAAAAGCTCATACTGTCTACACTTAAAATAATTCCTTTCTCTTTAATCTCTGAATGATTGGCCTCAACGTGATGCCATAATTTAACTGGCAATACAATACTATAAGAAAATATTCTGTTGAATAAGAAAAGACAAGGTACATTATTAACATCGCTAAAGCTGAGAGGAAGATGGCTGTCATCATATTTTCATTTCTTATTTACAGTTTTGCCTAAGGTCTTTGGAGTCGATTCTCCCTTCCATGAGCCAGAGAACCCACAATGTCCACGGGTATTTCAAATGTAGATGCTGCAACTGTGGGACAGGAAAGCAAGTCCTCTACCCTTTCCCTTTCAAGCCAGCGATCCATCATGCTCTGTGTCTGTATTGTTCAGCACAGATGGGAGTCCAAATGCTGGACATGACCCCACTGCCTCATGGGAGAAAACTAAGAAGCCCCTTCAGTTATTCCTCTTCTAACATTCTTTGTTTCTGTAGATCCAAGTTTCTAATCTATATCATTTCTCTTCTCTCTGAAAAACTTCTTTTAACATTTAAGGTAGATCTACTGGCAAAAAATTCCCTCAATTTTTGTTTTTCTGAGGAAGTCCTTACTTCTCTTCCTTCTGAAGGATAATTTCACTGCATATAGAATTCTAGGTTAATGGTTTGCTTGCTTGCATGGTTTCTGAAGAGAAGTTATGATGCAATTTTCATCCTTGTCCCTCTATAGGTAAGGTGTTTTCTTCCCTATGGCTTCCTTCAAGATTTTCTCTGTCTCTGATTTTTCTGCAGTTTGAATATATGTCTCAGTGCAGATTTTTTGGTATTTGTCCACTTACTGTTCTGAGTTTGCTGGATCTGTGGTTTAGTGTCTACCATTAATTTTGGAAACTTCTTGGCCATTACTACTTCAAATATTTCCTGTTCTTTTCTCTCTTTCTTCTCCTTCTGGTATTTCCATTATGTGTGTTACACCTTTTTATTTGTCCCACAGTTCCTGGATATTCTGTTCAATTTTCTTCAGTGGTTTTTCTCTTTGCATTTCAGGTACTGGCTTTTCTTCAAGCTCACTGATTCTCTCCTCAGCCATATCCGATCTACTGATGAACACATCCAAGGGAGTCTTCATTTCTGTTACGGTGTTTTTTATTTCTACCATTTTCGTTTGAGTCTTTCTTAAAGTTTTTCTCTCTCTGCTTATATTACTCATCTGTTCTTGCATGTTACCACCTTTTGATTAGAACCCTTACCATATTAATCATAGCTGTTTTAAATTCCTGGTTTGATAATTCCAACATCCCTGCCATACCTGAGTCTGCTTCTTATGCTTGCTCTGTTTTTCCAAACTGTTTTTTGTCTTTTAGTACACCTTGTAATGTTTTGTTGAAAGCTGGACATAATGTATTGATTAAAGCAATGCAGTACTGGTTCCCACAGAGATTTCCACTCTGGTTAAGTTGTGATTCTCTGTATCTGTCTGTATGTCTTTCCAATTCAGGGGGGAAGCAGTTTGCTCTGACCTCCTTTCTCCAAAGGATAAAAGAAGAGTTCTTAATTTTCAATTTGTTCAACATTTTTCTTACTCTAAGGACAGGAGTGATGACCTGCAAGCTCATCACATGCTGGACCATAAATTGCAAGAGATTGGTTTTTAATATTTACATTTCTAAATTGTATTAACACAAAATTAAAGAAGTAAACTGTTAAAATTTACTCAAAGCTTTGATATATATAAAGAGAGATCTAAAAGACCTATTTTAATGGGATATAGATTTAATTAGATAAAATTAAGAAATTTGTGCACTTTTTTTTTTTAACACCTAACATCTGTTGCCAATCTTCCTCTTTTTTTTCTCCCCTAGGCCCCAGTGCATAGTCGTATATCCTAGCTGTAAGTCATTCTAGTTCTTCTATGTAGGATGCTGCCACAGCATGGCTTGTTGAGTAGTGTGTAGGTCCATGCCCAGAATCTGAACTGGTGAACCCCAGGCCCCTGAAGCAGAGCATGCGAATTTAACCACTCAGCCACGGGGCTGGAGCCCTGCACTCTCCATTTTAAATTCACATTTACCAAAAAAAATCAACTGATAACAATATAATACAACTATCTTTTTAGTTTTATTGGTTAGTTTTCCACTAAATCAGTACCACCTTAGCCTCAACACATCATAAGGCTGTGGCCAACACAGCAGTGTATTATCATACATTTATGTATTCAGAACTGTAAAATGCAATTTTTAAAGTGGCTAGAAATGAGAAAGATTTATATTTCTTAGACCCACAGAATCCTTGGGGTGAGAAGTGGCAGGAACATTCCTTAGTAGTACAGTTCTTGAGCTGAGTTTGCAAAGGTACAACATAATACAGCAAGGCCTCATTTTTTAGACGCCATTAACAATGAGATATTTATAATAGGGCAAATTTCCAAATAGGGTAAGTTTATACTTTAAAATTATACATACATATCTATTTTTTAACTATTTTAACTATTTTTGCAGGAATCTTTCTAAATTGCATTTACCTTACAATAGTATATGGAACATAATTTAACTTAAAAAAAATCATTCACAGCCATATCATAATTGACTGTTCTGTACACGTTTCTAGGTTATTGCTTCAGTCTGCAGTGTTTTATGAGCTTCCTTTTTATAGTCATCTCAATTGATATCAGACTCTTACTGATACTTAAAATCAGGGTGCCAGTCTCTGACAATCTATTTCCTCTCCTTCCAAGTTGTTGCTTCTAATCTGTTGTGCTGCTCCTGGACAACCATCACTCTCTCCAACTCTACTCCTATGCTAGCTTTTGTTCACTTCAGTTCTTGAGCATTCCGCCAAGATAGGAGTGATGAGGGAGCTCCATGTGTCCTAGCTGCCCTCCACACCTCTGTCAAGTTAGAAAGAACCCAGAGCTTCTTGTGATCCTGCAGGCAGGATTTCTCACCTGCAGCATAATCACAGTTTCGACAGGGTCATTCTTTGTAAAGAGAGATATCCTGTGTGTTGCACAATGTTGAACAGTGCATTTGGCCCCTACCCACTAGATGCCAATAGCACACCCCCAATTGTGATGATCAAAATGTATCTCCACCCCATGTCAAATGTCCCCAGGGAAGGAGAGAGTGTCACCCCCTAGCTGAGGACGACTGCTCCAGGGATTAGAATGGAGGAGAGCTGGGTGCTCGGTATAAGACCTCCACAGCCTCTGCATCACCTTGGAAGAATGAGAATGAGGCCTGGATCTCAGCATATCCCTGGGAAGACTCCCACTCCTCTTGCCCCTCAAGCTCCCAGCCTCATCACCACCATCTTCCTTGATGTTATGTCCATTTATTCACACCTCAGCCACAGGAAGAAGCCTTGACTACTGATCATCCCACATCCCCAGGCTCTAATCCCTGTTTATTCGGACTGTCCCTTTCCTGGCCCTATCTAAAATAAGAACAAAGTGACTCTGAGGGAGGAGTTTTAATTGTGACAGGTTTTCACTCTATCTGTGGTGGTCCTCTAGGTTCCAGATGTTGATGTCAAACAATGACCAAAAAGTACATATACAAAAGCTCAAAAGAGTGGCTTCCTGAAACCCACTGCATCCAAACATAGGAAACTGAGAATTATAATGACTTCTACTCAAATTTTATATTGCTATGCTGGGTTCAAAGAGTAACAGAACTATCAAACTCCAAACTAGAAATTAAGCAAAAAATGCCAAAGTGGTCATAATTCACATGCAATCACCCAAATTTGAATCATTATACCTAAATAAGGATAACTCTAAGGTCAAAATGAGTTTTTTACTGTCATGATAATTAAGAACAGGTGGTTCTAAATGAATGCTAAAGATTGCTGACATAATTATTTCTTCTCCTTCACAAAATTCTGTATAAAAATAAATATGAAATTTGTTTAGCCTTAAATAGATCACTCCCAAGTGATCACTTCTATTTATTTATTTCTTCTTTTATTTATCCTTTCAGCTAGCTAGCATTTGGGCTATGTTTCCTCAGAAGAGTTCACATACCCTGTAAAAAAACTATCTTGTACAAAATGTGTACTGTGAACACTTCTAAAAGCTCAAAGTGAAAATGAGTCTGGATCATGGTAAAGAAAAAATATTTCCAAAACACAGCAGTAACTTCAAAAGTAATTGGGAGGAGGTTAGATATCGTGAATGCTTTCTCTCATACTCTTTTCTAGGTCAAATTTATGTCTCTTCTCATCGGTAAAAAGAATCACTACTCTACCGATCTTTTTTCCACTCTGCTACTAAAAACTGAAGCTTTGATAGAAGGTCTTGGTCCTTGTACTAATCATGTTTTTTATTTTCTGTATTTTATGATACTTTGACATCTTGGGGCCTGGCAAACCAGGAAGGGAACTGGCTCTCTGAGGGTTAGGTAATTCCTAGAGATAGCAAACAACTTGCATGAGGCCATGCTTTTGATATTAAGCAAACATCAATTAATAATGTTATGTTTACTGAGGGATTATTATGTTCTTCCTATATAATAACTTAATCTTCACAACTCCCTTATGAGGCTGCCCCATTCATACTTTGTCCAATATCCCATAAGCAGCAACTGGAAGAGCAGGATTCACACCGAGGCAGTTTGGCTCCCGTGGCTGTGCTTGTAATCACACATACACACACACTGCTGTCCTTCATACATGAAAAAGGCACCAAAAAAGAACAGTTTTCAGAAATGCTGACAAGCTGACCCCTCAACCCAACTCTGCAGGGTGGCCATGGACATACACTGAGAGATAACTGACTGGCATTAAGGACACCATCAGTAGTTCTCATTAGTACGAAGCAAATTGACTTAGACGGGGCAAAGAACATTGATGTCATCAGCACCACACTTTAGCCAGGCAAAACAACTTGCTCAGCTGGGAAAGACACAAACTCGGCAAAAAAAAAGAAAAAAAAGCCACTTAACTAGGAGTCAGAAGGCCCAAAATGGCCCCCACAACAGAAAACCAAGACTTAATTACAATTTTAGCCCTTCCCAGGAACGTGACCTTTAAACAGTCAACCTGAAATTTCCTGAGTTGCACTAGTGAGGTATCCTACATGATAAAAACTCCTGCCATTCCCTTCCCTCCAAAAGAGAAGATGTCAGGCCTAAAAATAATCTTTTCTTTTGCTACTAGTTCCCCGGGCCCCACACTTCTTTCTATAAAACCTTCCATTTGGTATAACTCTTTAGTGTGCTCTTCCAGTTGCTAGATGGGATCCTGCCCAATTCAATGAATTAATTGCTTAATAAAGCCAATCAGATCTTCAAAGGCACTTGGATGACTTTTGTTTTTTTAACAAATATGGTGGCAGTGGCAGGACCAAAGCGAACTTCTGATGGCATTCAGGGGTGAGAAACACAGGCATGGTGCCCCACGAACTCTTTTGTGTTTACTGTCTCTCTTGACCGTTTCCAAAGGCTGTTGGTAAGTTTCTTCTGGTCAAGCTCCATTCTCTTTGCATTCAAGCTCCCGATCTAACTGACTTTCCCTTATGGGAGACCTCAGATCGAGCTGGAAGACAAGTCTGCTCAGAGCCCAACTGAGCTGGCAGAGGATTCTCCTTGAAGCCAACTGAGCTGGCAGATTGTTCTGCCCAAAGGCAAGCCCCTCGCCTTTCAGACTGCAATGTGAGGACGCAGTAACATCTCTTGGTTTTTGCCAATATAGAGGAAAATCCCAGCCCTTAGCTCTGTCCCTGAATTCCATAGTGAGAGCTGCTGACAGTTTAGCCTGCAGCTCCCCATTTGTTTGGAATCAGCCCCTAGATTCCATGCTGGGAACTGCTGGTGGCAGCTGCAGTACTCCATTTTGTCTGGAATCAGTCTGCAGTCCCCATTCCTTGGAATCTGCTGGTCCAATCCTCTCCCCAGTCGCAGATTCCATGAGAATCTCTGGTTCTGTGCACAGGCCTTCTCCCAGCCAGCACACAGTAACATATCTTGGTCACTGCTAATCTATTAAAGTGTACGTGTTTGTTTACCTTGTTTTGTACAGATAAACGCTAACTAAAAGAAATGGGATCTGTTACATCCAAAGAGTTGAGTATGCCACCTTTTGACTCAACTGTTCACTTGATGTTTAAGAACTGTAGTCTCAGAAGCTGCAGATATCTAGCAAGACGGGAAAACTTTAAGGGGTATGTTCCAAATAGAAAGATCATTTAAAAGGTGCACTTAAAAGCAAGGGCTCCCAAACCAAACAGAAGGGGATGCATATTTAAATTAGCATGGAGAAACTCACAAAGGTTCAAGATTCCAAAATATCTTCATTGAAGGATTCATTGCAAAAGGCTAATGAAAAATTGAAAAGATAAAAGGTACCTAAAACAAAAGCTACAACCCAATTCTTTAAGGAATTAAAACTGGCTGTCTTTGTTTTACAAATGTAGTTTTTACAGAACCAAAGGTGTGGCTCTAGAAGTTCAAAGTTTACCTGCCCTTTTTGCTAATCCCCCAAACCTCACCTATTCATCTCAGAATACCTGGAGATACTGGGGCCTTAGAAACAGAACTGTCTTGTCTCAAAGTGCCTCCAAAATTCCAAGTGAGAGAAAACTTGGATACCGTCCCTGTGCCTTTGTGATGTAAATGTTCTACCCCCACCTTGTCTAGGACTGAAGAGCCTTTCTTTGAAATGCAAATGTTTCTCATCAGAAGGAAAAAAAAAGAGAAGGAATTTAGAAATTAGGCTAATGAGAAATCTTACAAATCTTCTCCACACACCTGCGTAACTATAAGGTCTCTGTTTCCGTCTGTGTCTGTCTGTATGTCTACCCATATGCCTCGCAGGTGTGTGGTTATTCTCTGCCTTTGGTGATAGTGCCAGAAATTAATTCATAAAAGAGCTCTATTTAACTGGGTTAAAGGTCAAGTACTTGTAAGGACTGGGCATTTTAAAGTTCTCAGAAATACGGAAACTAGTTCAAAGGCTTTTCAAGTTCACAAGATCTGGGAAAATATTAGGTATAAAAGATAGCTTAAGTTCACTGGTTTAATTAAAGGAAACGCATCTTTAAAGTTATCAACATTGAATATAATACAAATAAACTACTTTTATTTTATCTGAGTTTACTAGCCAAATTCATGTTCTCTCTGCTACAAAATTTATCAGCAAAAAACAACTTAAACTGATGGCTGATTTTGTCTAATGTCTCATGAAGTTTTTGTGGATAATCTAAACATAATTGTTGGGAGGAAAAAATTTAGATAGATATAATTGGGATACAGATTGATAAACTTTTTAGCAACAATTATATTTTATGGAACGTGTACTTTAAAATAGCTTCTAGAAACTTTTTGCTAACTTGAAACTTCAGTTTTCCTAAGTTAAATTAAACGATGTGAAACTTGCTGAATATTTAGATCATTTCAAAATAAGATAAAATAGTGAAATATTAATTACTCAACATAAGTTTAGCAACTTTTGGCTTCTCGTTGCAGAGAGACTTAAGCATATTTCAGTGTAGTAGTAAACATGTCTTATGCCATGCTGAGAAATATTCTACAAAAAAGCACATGCTTCTAGAAACTTTAGAAAGCATCTATAAATCTGCCAAGCCACAGAATGCTAATAGAAAAGATAGTTCATAATTGTGAAGTTCTTTATTTTTCACTAGAAATTAAAGTTTTTAAAGATTTAAAATCCAAGTATGAAGATGCATTTTTGTTAAGAGAAATGAGAGTCATTTTGTTTCAGAGTGGAAAGGAGAAAAGTGAAGAACTAAATGTACACAAAAAAGAGAAAGAGAATTTTTCCTTGTGTAATCAGGCTGGCAAAAATTAAATTATTATAAGGGTTTTAAAATTAAGCTTTAATATCAGTAGTGTACTTATATAACACTGGAATTTAATTTTCTTTTATTCACTAAAGGACAAAGTTTCCTGAGACTATTAGTACACTCTTGATAAAAGATTACGAAAGGAAAGCAAAGATTTTATGTTTTATCAAAATAAGTTTTTGCACTTTATTAGGCTTTTGATTACTAAGTAAACCTAGTCTTCTTAATAATAAAAGAGTTAACTTTGGCTCTGTGTAACCTTCTATACTTGCTTTTAAAATCTTCTATTGTCACTTTGGTTAAACGGATAACTAAGTACAGGCATACCTTGTTTTATGCACTTAGCTTTACTGCACTTTGCAGATACTGCATTTTTTACAAATTGAAGGTCTATGGCAATCCTGCATCAAGGAAGTCTACCAGCACCATTTTTCCAACAGCAGTTGCTCGCTTCCTGTCTGTGTCACATTTTGGTAATTCTTGCAATATTTCAAACTTTTTTCATTAATTTATATTCATTATGCTGATCTGTGATGAGTGATGTTTGAAATTACTATTGTAATTGTTTGGCGGCACCATGAACCATGCACATATAAGATGGCGAACTTAATCCATAAATATTGTGTATGTTCTGACTGCTCCACCAGCTGGCCATTCCCCCACCTCTATCCCACTCCTTAGGCCTTTCTACTCCCTGAGATACAATAATATTGAAATTAAGCCAATTAATAATCCTACCATGGCCTCTAAGTGTTCAACTGAAAGGAAGGGTTGTATGTCTCTCACTTTAAATCAAAAGCTAGAAATGATTGAACTTAGAAAGGAAGGCATGCCGAAAGCCAAGAAAGGCCAAAAGCTAGGCCTCTTGCACCAGTTAGTCAAGTTGTGAATACAAAGGAGAAGTTCTTGAAGGAAGTTAAAAGTGCTACTCCAGTGAACACACAAATGATTAGAAAATGGAACAGCCTCATTGCTGATTTGGATAGTTTCAGTGGTCTAGACAGAAGAAAAAAACAGCCACAACATTCCCTTAAGTCAAAGCCTGTTTCAAAGCAAGGCCTTCACTCTCATCAATTCTATGAAGGCTGAGAGAGGTGAGGAAGCTGCAGAAGGAAAGCTGGAAGCAGCAGAGGTTGGTTCACGAGGTTTAGGGAAAGAAGCTGTCTCCATAATGTAGAAGAGCAAGTGCTGATGCAGAAGCTGTGGAGGTTCTCCAGAAGACCTAGCTAAGATCCTCAATGAAGGGGGCTACTCGAAACAACAGATTTTCAGTGCAGGGGAAACAGCCTTATATTGGAGGAAGATGTCATCTAGGACTTTCATAGCTAGAGAGGAGAAGTCAACGCCTGGCTTCAAAGCTGCAAAGGACAGGCTGGCTCTCTTGTTAGGGGCTAATGCAACTGGTGAATGTAAGTTGAAGCCAATGCTCAATTTACCACTTTAAAAATCCTAGGGACCTCAAGAATTATGCTAAATCTACTCTGTGCTCTATAAATGGAACAAAAACTAAATGACAACATATCTGTTTACAACATGGTTTACTACATAGTTTAAGCCCACTGTTGAGAACTACTGCTCAGAAAAAACCAATTCCTTTCAAAACATTACTGCTCATTGACAATGTACCTGGTCAACCAAGAGCTCTGATGGAGATGGACAATGAGATTAATGTTGTTTTCATGCCATCCATTCTGCAGCCCATGGATCAAGGAGTAATTTTGCTACCCGGTCCACCAACCCCATAAGACATAACAACAAGTCTGCTCATAACAAACCTAATATATTATCTTTAGCTTGCAGGAAACCCACAACCACAAGAGGGAAAGACAGCTAAGACCTCGTGATCAAGACCAGTCAAGACCAGTTGGAGGCGACCTGGCAGTCTAACTTGACCTGAAGTAGACCTCACAACTGATTTTAAGCTCATTATAATACATTAACGTGATAATTAACACACCCACCTGTGGGTGTGTAACGTGGGATTAACACACCCACCTGTGGCCATGACAGGACACACCAGATCAAATAAGGAAAGAAAAGAGGTGACACCCTATTCCCTCAAAAACCAGCCCACTTCCCTGAATAACTATGAATATTCCTCCCCTTCATTACCTTGACCCCTCATAAAAGCTGCTTGATTGCCCTGAGAGCTGAGAAGTTGATTTTTGAACATAGTTCCTGCTCCTCCATTCTTTGGCCACTGAATAAAGCTTGTGCTGTTGAACGCTCAGCTTCGGTCTCATTTCAAAGTTGTGACACCAGAGAAAAGACCCCAGAAGGAAGGGCAAGGGGCTCTTTCTCAGCCTCTTTCTGGTTGGGGGAGAGCTCAAGTGGTAACAATTTAGACTTTCAAGTCTTACCACTGAAGAAATATATTTCATAACGCTATAGTCTGCCATAGATAGTGATTCCTCTGATGGATCTTGGCAAAGTAAATTAAAAACCTTCTGGAAAGGGTTCACCATTCTAGATTCCATTATAAACATTTACAATTTACAGGAAGAGGTCAAAACATCTACATTAATAGGACTTTGGAAGAAGTTGATTCCAACCCTCATGGATGACTATGGGGGTTCAAGACTTCAGTAGAGGAAGTAACTGCAGACGTGGCAGAAACTGCAAGAGAACTAGAATTAGAAGTGGAGCCTGAAGATGGGACTGACTTGTTGCTATCTCATGATAAAATTTTAATGGATGAGTTGCTTCTTATGGATGAGCAAAATAAGTGGTTTCTTGAGATGGAATCTACTCCTGGTGAAGATGCTGTGAAAACTGTTGAAATGACAACAAAAGATTAATAGAATACTACATAAATTTAGTTGATAATGCAGCAGCAGGGTTTGAAGAGGCCGACTCCTATTGTGAAAGAAGTTCTACTGTAGGTAAAATGCTATCAAACAGCATCGTGGGGTCAGCCCCACGGCGCAGTGGTTAAGTTCGCACATTCCACTTCAGCAGCCCGGGGTTCACCGGTTCAGATCCCGGGTGCGGGCATGACACCGCTTGGCAAGCCATGCTATGGCAGGAGTCCCAAATATAAAGTAGAGGAAAATGAGCATGGATGTTGCCCCAGGGCCAGTCTTCCTCAGCAAAAAGAGGAGGATTGGAAGCAGATGTTAGCTCAGGGCTAATCTTCTGCAAAAAAATAAAATAAAATAAAACAGCATTGCATGCTACAGAGAAATTGTTCATGAAAAGAAGAGTCAACTGACGTGGCAGACTTCACTGTTGTCTTATTTTAAGAAATTGTCACAGCCATCCTAACATTCAGCAACCACCACCCTGATCAGTCATCAGTGTCAAGTAAAGATGCTCCATCAGCAAAAAGAAAACTCGCTGAAGGACTGGATGATGGTTAGCATTTTTTAGCAATAAAGTATGTTTTTAATTACTGTATGTACTTTATCTTTTAGACATAATTCTATTGCACATTTAATAGACCACAGCATGATGTAAACACAATTTACTGGGAAACCAAAAAATTCCTGTAAGTTGTTTTACTGCGATACTCACTTTATTGTGGTGGTCTGAAACCAAGCCTGCAATATTTCCAAGGTGTGCATACCTGTATAGAAACTGAGAGTTCTCTAACTTAACTCCTAAAAGTTTACTCAATCGACATGTGACAGCTTCTTTTAACACTCAATAGGGAGGTGCTAACTCCAAAGCAGGTTATTTGTTCACGCCACAGAAAAGCAGAGATGAATCCAAATTAACCATAAAGGCCTGAACAGAACAACTCTTCTATGGGTTGCCTGTGGGTGTCAGCAGGTCAAGTTCAAACGTACCTTCTAATTATAAGAGCCAAGAAGTGAATAGTTTGATATTCTATTACCACTTCCATAAAGAACTACCTGAAAATCAGAAATTCTAATGTGTAGGGTCAGACTTTTAATAACGTGTCTCCTTTTTCCCAAAAAATATTTTAAATGTTTAAACCAAAATGAGTTTTACTCCTCATAAATCTCTGCATTAGAAAAATACTTATTTTTCAACCACCCTTTATTTCTATAAAAACCAAGTCAAAACTGATTTAAGTTTGATTTTTCAATTTTAAAAATTAACAGATAAAAAAGGGAGGGGCAGTACTAAGAATATATTAAAAGATTCCAACTTTTCAGTTCTAAATAATGAAAAGTCCAAAGATAGTAATTTTTTAATTAGATTTAAAGATGAACTTGACTTTAATAGAGATGGATTTGGCAATGCTATTTTTAAAAACGCTGCCAAGATATTGTGGCTCTACAGACACTGTTTCTCCACCCTTGGAAGAGAATCAACCGCTCGAGGGCAATTCCCACTTTAGCTACCTAGAGCAAAACTCCACTCCTTTGCTGCTCACTCACTGTTCATTCCTGGAGGATTTAGCCCAATAAAAGTGAAGGTAGGAAGGAGGGATTTAATTCAATCAGGATTTATCCGTTTCGAGTTCTAGATCAAATTTCAAACAATGGGTTAGCAGTAACATTGGTGAACTCAGGACAGGTGGGATTAGGTCTCTGCATGACTGACTGCTGCAGGGAAGAGCTGGGTGACTGACAGACAATACACACACGACATTTCATCGAATATAAGCCTAGAGCACTTCACAGCTCCTTTGAAATATTTCTGAGTTTCTAAAACATAAGTTAAATTCTATTCATAGTGACTACTTGACTATAATCATCACTTATCAATGTTTTCTATATATATATAAAACTTTCACCTGCTAGGTAAAAGACACAGGGTAATAACTAATACTATGCACCTATTTTGCCACAACCAACACAAAAGCTTACATATTATACGATTCCATTTATATGAAAGTTCAGAACAGGTAACCTACAAAGACAGAAAGTACATTAGTGGTGGCGAGAGGAGGTGGAATGGGAAAGGACTGATAGTGGGTTCAGGGTTTCCTTTTGGAGTGATGAAAATGTTCCAGAATTAGATAGTGGTGATAGTTGCAGAATTCTACAATGGAAGGGGTTCAAAACAGGCCTCCCCAAGATGTGCCACTTTGGCATGTGGAATATTTTGAGCTAAAGGCAATTGAGAACCTGTGGGCTTAAGAGAACTTTTACCTCTCCCTTAAAGAATTTGAATTGGGGGCCTTGCCCATAATAAGAGGTATTACTAGAAGTTTTTATGACCTTTCTGTATGGCTCAACAAACATCTATATTGAACATGTGCTCTTCTTATCATCCTGTGAATTACCCTCCACCCCTTTGAAGCCTGAGGCCCCTATCCCATTCCTTAGCTCAAGATAGTATATACACCTCTCATGTATGTGGGGTTCCCATATGTACAAAATTAAATTTCATTTCTCCTATTAATCTGTTTCATGTCAATTTAATTCTTAGACCAGCCAGAAGAACCTAGAAAGGTCGAGGAAAATTTCTTCCTCCTCCACAGCAAATATACTTATTTTGCTTTAGAATTCTTGAGAGCATTAAATTATCTCTATCACCACAAACACAGAACCCCCCAAAAATGAACACAAGACAAAATACAAGATGATAGCATTTTTTTTAAAAAAGCATTTGACACTACTAAATTCCCAAAGTCTTCTGAGTCAAGATCAAATGAGACCAAGGAAAAGCACGGCCAGGACTGAAAAGGTGCAAGGGAGTGGAGGAAGGCTTGACTCTCCCATATGGGAGCAGAGCACATTTACTGACACTCAGGCCTGAAAGTAGCAGGAAGAGCAGAACAACAATAAGCTATATGTATTAACTTCTCTGGAAAACGTCAGTGGCCTAGACTTTCTACTCCTGGACAACACATTGATAACACCAACTCCATTTCAGCAAGACTGTAGGAAGACAGAGAAAGAAGCAGCTAAGCAATGCAAAATCCCAAGTGATATCAAGATTCTACATATGTCTACTTAAATAAAATACATGGCCATCTCAATAAGAATGTTCAGGAACGTTAAAGGAATAAAATCAAGAAACTATTGATAAGCTATTTATAATCAAAGAATGACAAAAAAAAGATATTGCCCTAGATTTATATTATTATATAAAAACAAAGTTTTACTTGTCTCAACTTGTCAATTCTTTATGATGAAATAAGCCAATTTCACTGCTGACAAATACAATAACTACAGTAAACAGGCATGCCAAAATCAATGCAGATTCTCAAAAAAGGTCAAAGAATCAACTGTTAGTTTAAATTGGTTAATTTTATTAAAATTGTTAAACATGACAGGATGTCAGAGAACTCCCAGATTCTCTTACACATGAGCACAACTGGATTAATTCGACCCAAATTTTTTAATAGCTCTCCCAATTTCTAAAAATACATCACTTTCTCACTTATCTTAAAATTTCTGCTTTACTTCTCTAGCTTTACCTCAAAAGAAACTTCTTCAAGGCCATCTATCTTGACTTAGTGAAAGCAAAATAATCACAGCACTCAGCAGCGCCATGAAGATTTCAAAGCCCCAGGGACTGACTAGGCAGATGCCGTGGAAAGCGCCTGTGGGGAGAGGACGGCGGAGAGCTAAAACCGCGCCACAGCTGCAGGGATTGAAGCTGCTAGCTACGGAATCAAGCTCAGGAGAGACTCCGGGCACAATTCCGGCATCCGAAATAAATTAAAGTAAACAGTCTTGCTCGCTCTCATCCACCCTGTTAGCAGCCTCTCAGCTGAATGGAGACCACACACTCAGACCACACAGAGACAGCTGAAGTCCTCGCACGCAACATCTACAAGCTGTCACTCAGCAGTGCAGAGAGAGGGGAGAAGGAGGAGGAGTGCTGGGGGCTGGGAGAAGAGGGAAAGAGGGGGAGGGCAGAGAGGAGTCTCCTCTACATACAGCTGGATCGAGTGATGTGTGGTTTGGAGAAAGGGCAAAACCTCTCTGAGAAAACAAGCCGGTCGGTCGCGGCCTCCTGTGGCCTTGACCTGTACTCCCCCAGACCAATTTAGCAGCTGATGAAGGATTAACAAAGCATCCATTTAACATCAATTAACCTCCTATCCATCACGGGTCAAAAGAGAAAATTACCATTATAAAAGCATTTCATTAAAATAAAGATGAAAGGCCACATTTTCTTCCAGTTTATAAGAGACACTTAAATAGACGCATTTTCTTTTAGATTTATATTAGTTTTAACCCATCTGCCTCTTTTCCTTTAATGAAGCACACAGAATGAATTTCAAATGGTTCTCCAATAAAGGTCAGGAGATTTTAATTTTGTATGTGTGTGTGAGGAAGATTGGCCCTGAGCTAACATCTGTGAAAATCCTCTTTTTTTTTTTTGAGAAGCTTAGCCCTGAGCTAACATCCGCTGCCAAACCTCCTCTTTTTTTGCTGAGGAAGACTGGCCCTGAGCCAACATCCGTGCCCATCTTCCTCTACTTTATATGTGGAACGCCTGCCACAGCATCGCTTGATGAGCGGTACATAGGTCTGCACCCAGGATCCGAACCAGTGAACCCTGGGCCACCGAAGCAGAGTGTGTGAATTTAACCACTGCACCACTGGGCCAGCCCCTTTATTTTTTTTTTTTTTGATGTGGAATGCTACCACAGCACGGCGCCACCAATGGTGCCAGGTCCACACCTGGGATCCGAACCCATGAACCCCATGCCGCTGAAGCTGGAGCACACAAACTTAACCACTACACCACCACGCCAGCCCCAGAAAATTTTAATTTTATAATTTTCCCTTATTTCATTGTAGCACAATCTATAATTTTCCAAAATATTTATTGGTACAATAAAAGAGAGTAAATTACTTTTTTACATAACTTCAGACTAAAAACATATAGAGAAACCCAAGGCGTCCTGGCCCACATACCAATCTATATCATCCTCCAGGAAGTATAGGACATCCTGACCTGATCTGTATCCGAAGTTTTAGGACCAGCCAATAACCAGACCCCACTTGCACTGATACCATTTTAACAACTTTTTTACATGATCTTTCCTTTGTCTTGTAAAGAAATAACTCACATACCTATGCCTTATAAAATTTAGCCCTACCCTTCAACCCCTGCAGCTCTTCACTGCCCATGGGTCCTGTCCCCATGCTACTCTCTGAATAAAAGGAGCACTACTACCAGATCTTGAGAGTGCAAGAAATGTTTCTTTTGACTCCTTGGCTCGCCAAGCCCACATCAGTAGCAGTAATATTTGGGGGGACGGGGGGGGGGTAGTGTGCAGAAAATGTAACCACAAAAGTAGCTTTAACGATTAAACGAAAATTTTTTTTACTATTTGGCAAAGAATTTTGCTGATTTGAATAGCAGACAAAAAATATGAACAAGTGATCAGGTGTCTTACCCCATCAGGTCCCCAGATGAGGCCAGGAGCTGGAAAAATAGAAGTTCTGATTCACGGAAGACTTGGAGAACCTTCACCAAACAGGCCAAGGAAAGCCTCCTGATGTTAAAAGTACTATTTTCTTAAATCAGGCCATAGCAAAGTAAAAGTATTCCCCCCAAAATACCAAAAAATGAAAATAGTAATAATAAACTCTCAAACTCCACCCCTCTCCATGCTACTCAAAACAGCAACACCAAGGAGCAAATCACAAAGGAGGAATCTCAAGACCCCAGCCTAACTCACTGAGTGAGAATCTGCCTTTTAGCCATCTGTTGCACATTAACGCTTGAGAAGCACCAAGTAGACTTATCCTGTCCAGAGCCATCTTGGACCCAAAGGACCCCAGAAAAATCTAGCTGCAGAGCTGCCTAGTGACTTTCAACAATAAAATTACACTCAACTAGACTCTCAGGCCACACAGCAACAGAACCGAACTCTGGAACTCACTGTACCCTCCTTGAGTCATGTTCAACCTATGCTAGGATAGACCTGACCTTCGGGGCTGGGCTGGGCTGGCCCCAAAGAGATCTCCCAGAGATACTGAGAAAAGAGTCTTACAGCAGGGTAATTTACTTCCTTCAGTTTTCTGTAATCTCAGACTCTACTTCTCCTGAGCAGAGTCAAGGTCAAGTCACCTCAGCACTGCCACACATTTACCATCTAACAGCACAGAGTGGGACAAGTCTTAGGGTCAGGAGCACTTCGGTCCAGTTTTCTAAATTAATCATCTGTCTCTTGCTCCACCTCAAAATCATGGTTAACAAAAATATAATCATGCACAAATCTGAAAGAATCCCTGGGGTAGAAAGCATCCTGAGAAGATTCACTGGTCCTCAGCAGGAGCATCTGCAGAAGTGAAGGCCTGAGCAGATGGAAACGGAGGAGAGCTGCCCTGCTCTCCAGCTCGCTCTTAGGTTCTTTCCTCTGTGACTCCTAGAAACAAAAGATCATTGAGACATACAATGCTTTTAAATGAAAATGTAAGTATTTATGTTTTAATTCATTTGGAAAAAAATCCAACGATTTAAAAAATACAACTGACAAATAGCACTTAATTTTTTTTTTTTTTTTTGGTGGGGGAAAAACCTTCACTCTGGCTACAATGTTTGGAGGTACGAGACTAAAGAGAAGAGCATCTACATGAGGTGACTGGAAAGAATACTGGAAGTAAAATAGAATATAGTGGAAAAGCCTGACACTTTGGCTCTCCAGAGCTGCCACATAACTGATCTGTTACATAAATAGTTGATTCCCTAGCTAGTCTCTTAAAATAAGCACTGGATTCCATCTTAGTTAGAAGAGTTCATTAAAAGTCTCCCTTATTTCCCAGAAACTATAAAATCTTCCTGCCTCAGCAGGCTGTCTCTTCCTAAAGGACAATTGCTTTCACAACATTTCAAAGCCAAAAGCAGTAGGTCTAAAAGTGGCTGGTCCTCTACCTCATGCCATCGGACACTGATGACATATCAGAAATGAAACAGGCCAGTGCAAATCCACGCCCCACCCCCACCACTCCACCAAGAAAAGCAAATATAAAAACAAAAACCTCCTTAAGAAGATACTCTTAAGGGAAAGAAGGAAGAGTAGTTCCATGTAAAAGCATAGCATTATTCACGTATCAATCTATTGCTACTTGCACTCACATCCCTACGACTGCCTCTTTATTAGATCTACATTGGGTGGACAAAACATTAATTCCTGCCATTTTCAGAAATGTAATTTTTCAGAAAAAGATATCCAGATGTTTTTTTCCCCCAGAAAGATAGATCATGTGAACAATACTGAAGAAGTCGTTATCAAATAAAATTGATTTCGATCTTTTAGTCCATTGAGAAGATTTGGGATATATATAGAAATTGATCATCCAGCACCTCAAAAGATGACAGTGTTGGATTTCTATCCCTCAGGAAAACAGATACAGATAAACCAGAATTTGGAACAAGGAAATCCCCTCAGATTGTTCAATCAAAACAAACATTTATTTGGGACATTTTCTACGTTCCAGGCACTACATTGGGGAAATAATAAGAACAAGATT
The DNA here is from genome assembly GCF_021613505.1 of Equus quagga. NCBI lineage: Eukaryota > Metazoa > Chordata > Mammalia > Perissodactyla > Equidae > Equus > Equus quagga. The sequence goes on along the minus strand of NC_060281.1, from coordinate 62,600,778 downwards.
TTGTGACAAGGAGGTTATGGATGACCTTGGCCTTCAATGGAGTGATGGGCACCAAAACCAGACAGCAGTGGGATGAGCGAAAAGTTGAGTATAAAGAACTATTTAAGAAATTTGGCTGGGAAGGGAAGAAAAGAGAGAAATTTTAACAGGGAAATGTAAAATCAAAGGAGGATGCTACTTTTTTAATTGCTGTTTTTCTGCTTTGCTTTATCGTTACCTGTGTCTAAGAATGTTTAAAGGGTGACAGGAAGCAGCCTTTGGCAAGAGATGAACAACTGAGTGAAGTGCTCTCGCAGGCAGGAGTAGAAGGGACATAAAGCCCAGGAACAGGGATAGATAGGTCTTAGAGTAAATGCAATCTCTTTCAATGTAACTGGGGAAGGAGGAAGGTTTTTTGGAAGAAAGAGTATGAGATTCTCCTCTGATAGCTCTATTAGTTCTGAAATACGTGGCAAGATTATCTGCTAACAGTATAGATTTTGTGAAGGAATGAGAGGTTTGAGAAGAGAAGGGCAGAAAATGCTTCAAATAGATTCTGCACAGAACAGAAGCAAGTGCTGAGGAGGAAAACACTAGAAAATTCTTTGATGGCCAGTTGAGACTGGTGACCATGGATTTATAGGGTACAAATCTAGATGCTAGGATTTTCCCCTGCTGGTCTCAGCAACTCAGTTCAAGCATTCAAGGAGGTAAGAGTTGAGATGGTCCAGGGCTGAGAAATTGCCAGCCAGGTGATACAGAAGGATGATGATACAACTGAGCAGAATGGAATGACAGCGACCGAAGATCAGGTAAAGGCAGGTAGAATGGGAGAAACTAAGCGAGGGTTAGAAAGACAAGAGACTGCAAGCAAAGAGCGGGGGTCTGAGCTTTGGATTTCAGAAGTGGACCAGACTCAGGCTGGGGCACTTCAGTCCTGCTCCCCGACCCCTGAGCACCACATCTCAGGTCTAACAGCCACAGCCTTCTCTGTGGCTCCCACTTGCAGCGAGCTCTGCTTTCTCCTTTTGTCCCTTCCAGCTATTAGTTTCTCTTTGGGCCTCACTACACCTTTGTTCCCTAGCCCCGCCCACACCTCCACAAGTAGTCCCTTCACTAAAATCTCCTTATCTGAACCATCTGGCATGAATTCTGATTCCTGCTGAGACCCTGACTTACCCACCTACACATCATGTCAATTACATAGGGCATTCACGAAAATTAAACTGAAACCAAATATTCACGGCTTTTTGTCTTTCAGTAAAATTACGATACAATGAAAGTTAAAATCGCATACCCTCCAAAATCACAGAAATTTTAAGTGGAAAAGGACTTGAAAAATTCATCAAAGCTTACAGATGAAACTAGGTGCCAACCTTGCCAAAAGCAGCACAGCTGGCAAGTACCAAAGGGAGAGGTCCCTTGGCGCTGCACCAGGATCACCCAACACTAACTCTGTGCCCAGCACCATCCTAGGGGCCTGCCTGGATCCACCTCATGCACCTTACATTCTAAGTAACTCATATCTAGGTTTCCCAGGTTTCAGTATCCACTCTTCTTTCCATTACTGGCACCAAGATTTATTGTAAGTGGGAAACACTAAGTACAAGGAATTACTAAAACCAAAACCAAAAATAAAGCCAATTGGATGATGCACCCCAGTCTTAAACGCTACCAACAATACTAAGTTAAAGAATATTCATGAAGCTTTTGAGCAAGCCTAACATCATTTTCCAGAAAAAAAAGCGTCATATATCAGTCCAAACTCCTCTGCCTGACCATCAAGGTCATAACGCAAATGCACTCACTTACCAGCCTGTGGCCTTTTGTTCCTGATGTGCCACCAGATGTTCACGCCTTCCCTGCGAAGGACCACATCCTCTCCATCAAGGTCTGACCTCCATGAAGCCTTCCCAAGGACTTGAACCCCAACAGATCCTTCCCTTCTCTGAATTCCGGCTATACTTACACTCAATACTACAGTTTAGTTCTCAGCAATTCTTTAATCGAGAGGGCAAATGTGCCCATTCTGAATCCAGGCTAATAGCACTCTATCTCTGACGTGTGTGTCAGGCACATGTTAAAATTGGGAGACACAAAAATGACTGAGACTAATCCCTGTCAGGCAAGGGCTTAAGCTTTTGACAGACATGTAAACACCAGTATATCTATAGCCTCTAAGACAACACAGGGTTACCCTTGTGCTAAGTGGTTATAGGATTCACTGAGTTGGAAAATTTCAAAGCAGGAAGAACTCTTAGAGATAATCTAGCTTTATGTATTCTCTGACTACAGGAAAAAGGAAACTGAAGCCCAAAGAGGCGAAGTATCTCAGCTCATGCTATGAAGCAGGTGGGTGGTAGCACACGACCAGTAAACGGCTGCTTTGACTCCTACGCCAAAACACCTTTTGAATCTATAATTTCAAACTGAGGTCCAAGGATGCCGATGGGTGTGTCCACAGCATCAAGATTCATAATTTCTCTACAATTACCTTAAGTTTGTGTGTTTGTGCCAACAATACTTTTAAATTAACATAAACACACTGCATCATGTAATTATAATGGAATTCTACTACCATGTGATTTTACCAGGCACTCCAGGAGAGCCATGAACAGATCCCCCAGGGTCTGGGAACAACCAACATTCTAGACTACTGCTTAGCAGAGTGACCAATGTTCTCTCTCACGCCAGTCAATTTCAAAATTCTCTCTACTCATTACTGACCTAAAACTCATCCATTTAATAAACATTCAATAAGCTCCCAATGTGTGGTGGGTGCATACGTACTAGGATACTGGCTAGTGAAGATGAGTAAACTAGAGGAGTGGAAAAGGAACTGAGAGACAAACTGGAAACCCAGCATTTCCCATACGGCCTGGGTGATCCTGCCCCTGCCTCACACCAAAAATTGTCAAAGTCCTTTATTCGAAAACTGTGTTTGTAAAATTTTTTGAGTATCAATTTCATTTCTCACAAGACTCATACATAACAGGCTCTCAAATATTTGTGGAATGAATGAAAAATTAACTTAGCAGATTAATAACCGTTTTTAGAAAAGTAATAGTTCAAAATGATATTCAGTAGAGGAAATTAAACGCTTGACAAGAAAAAATAAATATTTTCTGAAACTTCCAAGAGTTGTTCCAAGTTACACTGGGGGATCCTCTGCTTCTCAGCTTAAAATTATTAAATTTCTACTTAATCCAAGAGAAGAGAACATTTAGTACTAAGCACACATTATCCTCTTTCTATTACCACCCTTTGAGTCAACAACTTTCAACACACAGATGATCCCTGGGAAGCTTTTAGCTTTCAGTTCCTTTGTCATTGGAGTCAATTACACAAAGCCTGGCCAGAATATCCGTACTACCACTTATAAATAAAATATTAGCATCATTAGGAGACGGACTCACATAAACCTCAGTTAGAACTAGCTTTCAATACAGTGTACCCAAATGATTTAACTAAGGTGTGGCTGAATTTTAAAATATTTTCCAAAGTTTTCCCTATAAGTTTACTCAGATTAGTTACAAAAAAAACCAAAAAACAAAAAACAGATTTTCTCCTTCTTATGTGATCGACCTTCAGCGATTAGGAACAGGTTATTTCCACCTAAAGACCAGCTCTCTCAGGACCCGTTTCTTGACATCAGGACAGCGTCCACTCGCAAAGCGTCGGAGCGGCAGGTCCAGCACCAGCCGCCGCCGGGCAGGGCCGGGAGCCCGCCGCACCGCCTCGGCACCGGGGAGCAGGCGACTCCGGGCCGGCCGCTCGAGGCCCGCGCCCTGGCAAGCAGGACACTCCGGCGGCGCGCCCGCCGACGCCAAACGGCCTCCCGCGCTCCCCTCGCCGCCCAGGCCCTCGCGGCGGCCGCCCCAGCGGGGCCCCGAGCGCGGGCCTCCCCGCGGGCAGTCGGCCCCAGCCCGGAGGCCGCTCCGACACGTACCTGCAGCCGCCGCCGCCGCGCGCGCACTTCCGCCCAGCCGCGCCGCACTTCCGCCCCGGGAGCGCCGAGGAAGTCGCTCCGCAGCGCAGTCGAGCGCCGCGCCGTCGATGGCCGGGCGTCCGCCAAGGAGCGGGGCTGCGCGGGGCTGCCGCCTGGGGGCGCGCCGCGGCCCGTCCATGCCCGTGCCCTCGGGTCCCTCGCGGAGGCCGGAGCGTGACGCTCGGTGAGCTCGGTGAGGTGACGCTGCTGGGGGCCGGGACCGGGCTCCCGCCGAAGCCCCGGGAGGCGACGTGACGCACGGAGCCGCCGCACCGGGGAAGCTGCGGAGGAGGATGGCAGCGGACAGCTGCAAACCGTGTTGACTGTTTCAGTTCAACGCACCGAGCCAGCGCCCCCCTCGGCTGGGCGCGGAGCGGGGCGCCGGGGACGCGGAGGGGCGCGAAGGGCGGTCGCTCCTGCGGGACCCCGCGGGGCCGAGGGTAAAGCGCGGCCTGCGGAGCGCGAGGAGGCGCCGCGGGGCGACGGCGGCGGGCTGGTCGGAGTGACGGGGGCTGCGCCAGGGACAGCGCTGGGGGCGGGGGAGAGCGGTGAGAAGATGCTCTTCTGAGAAAGGAGCAGCGACGTTATCCGTGAGAACGGAGGAGGCAGGGCGAGAGAAGGTTGAGGAGAAAAGAGAAAGGGGGAAATCTTTGTCTTGGACATTGTGAAGCAAATTACTGAGAAAATGTGGTAAGATTTCCAGGCAGAGCTGAACGCCCGACCTCCTGGGATGTATAGTCCTGAGTGTAAAATGGAACCAGTCCGCATGCTCGTGTATGTTTGGGCTGCTCTACTGTGGGAAGAGAGCAGAAAATTAGTTGTGACCTAGGTTGGAGTTTTATAAGGCAGAGGGAGCAAAGGAGTTGAGAGTCTATGTAAAGAAACGACTTTATGGAGAACCATGGAGTTTAAGCTTTGTGTGACAGGGTGTTTAGAGGGGTTTTTCTGGTTGTCCTGGAATTGGCCGCTTAGACTGGAAAAGGGGACAGATAACTAGGGTGATCATGTCCCAATCTGCGAGAGATAACCCTGGTTTTTGTCTGTTATCCTGGCTTAATTATTGAGTGCCCCTTTCACTGTCCAGAGTGTCCTTGTTTGGACAATATTTGCTCACCCTAAAGTCATCCACATTTTAAAGATAGCCCCAACAGTTGGGATCAGACACCTCTTCGAAGCTTAGAAGGGATTCTCCCAAGTGACTCTAAGCTAGGCTAGCGCTTGCTGACGCGAGAGACACAGGAGCCTGTGCTTGCTGCCGTCAAAGTGGAGGTGAGCATGGGGGCCATGTTCATGGGAGAGTTGGCCTGACACTGGAACTATATGTGATCAAGAGTATGTGCTTCCAGTCTAGAAATTCCTAAAGGTAGGAGACTGTTGGAGTAACCTGCTGCAGCTGAATGGAGAGGAGGTTAGCAGTGAGCAGAGGCACACCCACGCTGGGCGTCTTGCCACCTCTCACCCCAGGAACTCACACTTGCACCTTACACAAACTTCGTCTTTGGCCAATCTGTGTGTTTCACGTGAATGCCTACTAGAAAGCTTCCACAGCAGAGGGGCACCAAGTACCTAGAATGGTTTGACCAACTTCTGTCCTGGGGCCAACCTGGTGTTTGTACAATGGGACTGTGAATGGAGTAGCCATGGTGGCAGGGACGGAGCTGCATGGACCCCGCTTAACAAGGCAGACCTAGACCGTGTGTCTGCCCCTTCCAGCTGCAGAGGCCAATGTGCAGCCAGAGGTATGATACCTTCGCTGAAGAGACCAGGCAGCTACTTGGTAGCAAGGTGATTTCCTCAGACCCAGATATGTATCTTGAGTTTGAGTTTGTCTTCCCTGCCTGCAGAGCCCTGGCAAGCATCATTATCCAATTGCTCACAGAGGGTCTGATTTATCATCATGAGATATATCCCATAATATCACCTGAGACCAGGGACCCCTTTAAGGGTGAAAGAGGTATGACAAAGGGGACAATACCACAAGATCCACTGGTTCTACGTACATCATACACCCAGAAGCTGACACCCTGATAGAACATTAGAATGGCCTCTTATAGGCACAGCTGAGGTTCCAGCTTGGGGAGAACATTTTGCAGGACTGGGATGCTGTGCTATGGGATGCAATATATATTTTGAACCTAATACCAGCGCATGGTGCTGCATCCCCAATAAAGTCCTGGCTCCTCTGGCAGGAGAGGATGCTCTGCCAGGGAACAGAGGGTTCTGCTAAATCTAAAGCCCTCTCCTCATTTGGGATCCTCATACAGGTGACAAAAAAATTGACCTTTATGATCAGGACGATATAGGGACAGGGAGGATTATTTCTGGAACTCAGGGCATTCATTGGGCATCTTTTGCATGCCTGGTTATATCAGGAAGTGGGCACTGCAGCAACCCTGTCCTGACAAGGGCATGGCAACCAGGGGCTCAGACCCTACAGGCATGAAGGTCTGGGTCACTTCATCAGGCAAGCAACCTGGGCCAGCAGAAGTGCTAGTTGATGGTGAGGGGAATCAGAATGGGCAGTAAAGAAAGAAGATGGTGAGAATCACAATGGCCTCAAGACCAACTGCAGCAGGAGCCCACGGCTCAACCTGTCGGTGTTCCAGGTGTGGGTGTGACCAGACATCAGTGTGAGAAGTCATGACAGGGCAGTGTGAACACAACACAGCATGCGAGGGGTGGACAGAAGCAGTGGCCATAAGAGCCTACCCATATCCCTCTGCTGTGCCCTCTGCTCTCTGACGACTTCTTTCTGGGAACACCTGCCCCTTTGTGCCTCAGGGCTTTCTTCCTCAATGCAGGGCAAGCTGGAAGTGCTGAAGAGTTCGTTGGCCCAGAAGCAGACTTCAGCCAAAGACGGTTGTATAACTATTGGGCTGCCTTGCTCCCGGGGTAGCTCCGAGGCATGTTATCCAGTGTATTTCAGAGCTCCCCTGAGACTGAGCTCCAATGCTCTCAGGAATGCCTTCACAGCACACCTTCCCTTTCCTACCTGGTGTACCCACTCTGCTCCTGGTGTTTCCTGGTATCACCTCCCAAATTAAATACTAGCCCTTGAAACCATATCTCAGGGTCAGCTTCTGGGGGAATCCGGCCAAGATGGTCATTATTATAGACCAAAAACAACCTATACTTACTACCACTCAAATATCTTTATATGCTGAATTGCACACCTATTAGAGAAATACATGCTGAGAAAAAGCTTTGAGTTGTGGGACTTAGCATGACTTCATTTTTCTCTCGTTTACATCAGAAGACATGTCAAAATTGCTCCAGCGTGCAATAAGTCAACTGTCCCAGGGTCATCCATTGTAAAACACAGAGGAAACATGAGTCAGCGACCTGGCAGCAAAGGTTGAAAGGAAATTAAGTTTTCTCTATCCCTGGCAGTGGTACCCCACTTCACAGTGAAACCAAACCCTTTTCTTGTCTCCCTTTTGGGTCTCGGCGACACGCCATTTCTCAAGTTAAGCCATCCTGCCATTAAGCCAGCATGAATGGCTCTTGAGAACTCACAGATCTTTCCTGAATAAAAATAATGACAAATAATACTGTATTCCTGAAACAAAAATACTCAAAAGAGGAAAGAGAATCTTTTGCTAATATAAAACTTACTGGTGATGTTTTCTTTCTTTTTTCTTAAATTTCTGGTCTGTATTCTGAAGTTAGTTAGCAAATGTTAGTGCAGTATATGCAGAAGCTGACAGCAAATAAAATCATTAAACCTCAAATTACAGTAGCAGCTATTGAGGCAATTAAATATTGTTATATAGCTTTGTGTTTTCAGTTCTGCATCAGATTTATTTTGACTTAGAAAAAGTAACTTTGAAGCATGAAATTCCTTTGGTTTCAGTCTTAGGAAACAATATGACAGACACAGTTCCCTGTTCTTTAGATATATATTTTTTTTTTACATGAAATGAACACCCAGAGTGTTTCGTACTGCATGCCCTATCAGTCTGTAATGGATCACATTAGTATAGAATCTAATCCTCAAAACAGCTATAATTTGCCACATCTTAGTGATCTTTTTTACCAAAGACTGACAATTGTTGGTCTTCTGTTAACTCATTGATTCTAAGCCCCTTGCTGGCAGATTCCTGTCTTATTCATTGTCGTAGGTACCACAGAGCCGGTAGTTGATACAAAAGGCCAGCCACCCAATAAGAGCACTAACCGCAACTTGTAAATAGATTATTATCTGTTTACTTATTTTGTCTCCTTCTACTAGGATTTAAGCTTCTTGACGGAAGGGACTTTGTGTTGTTCACCCATGCTTCACACATAGTAGATGCTCAATAAATAAGTGTTGAATGAAAAACTAAAGATAATAATAACTACATTGTGATAGTGGCAGAGTTGAGAGAGATGCCTATTTCCAGTTGTCTATTTCAAAATATGCTTACTGATCACTTAAAGGCACAAAGAGATGAGCAAAATTTGATATGTAAATCTTGACAATACATGAATGATTGAGATGTTTCACTGATTACCATCCAACTTTGTCATTTCTCGCTGGAGTCTTTTATGGTTTAAGATCACAAGGACAATTTGACATCCTCCCAGGTTGTAATAATTACAACTCTGTTTTAGCAATTCCCAGCCTGGACCTGTTGGTTAAGGAAGCTCCTTGCATCATTTTTTTTTTAACCTTAATCTTACTATTGTGTAATCCTAGCAAATGTCATTGTGTTGACTTCCGCATCTACAGTTCTCATCTTCAGAGATCTGTATGTGCAAAGCCCTCAAAATAGTCAAATGTCTCCAATCAATTTTACAGCAAAGCAGAGCTCTGTGGTTTTCTATTTACTTGCTATTTGCATATTTTATTAAGAAACCTGTAAATAAAGCTGGTCTATACAGGGATATGGTGTTTCAACAGTGTTACTCCAACCATATGGCTGCCACTGCCACCCAGCACAGTGATACAGCTGTGTTTACCACCTGTGTTTATATCTGGGTGTCTCTGGCAGTAGGCCATGCCTGTAGGTGGTCCAGAAGAGAACAGAGAAATTGAGGGAAGTTACTCACTGCCAAAGAGATATGAGAAATATGGAACCTGGCGAGAGGGAACTGGGTCAGAAAGTGAAAACAACTCATCTTAGCCACCACGGGATCTCCTTTCCCTGCCAGGCCTGCCCTGCTGCTGCAGAGAGGGCAGGGACAACCTAATCCTGTGATTTTCTGTGAGTAGGAATTTAGACCTCTTCATGTTCTAAATGAAGGATCTATAACTAAACGCAAGATAGCATTTTAATTTCTTTTAAATTGCTAGTCAGTAGTAAGTGGTTGTTTTTTCATTTTTGAGTTTTTATGTACTGTTTTGTCTTTTAAAACTTTCCACTTCAAGGTCCTATATACTTCAGTGGGAACAAGGCCAATTTGCATTTTATCAGTAGTTCCTGCAGTCATAGAAAAGATGTAGGAAATGGTACCCCATTCGCAGTTTATTCCACTGATGTGATATTTCTCCTAACAGATTGAGGTTTAGGGCAGCAGACTGGCTGGCTGGCCGCTTTCTCTGTCTGCCATGAAGGAATGTCACCCTGTTTGGAGCAGAAGCTCCAGTTACAGTTTCACTTGCGCAGGGAGGCATGTTGCTGGCCTCTGGACTTTTGTATAGGATTTGAGTCCTATCCACATGCCTCTGAAGGCTTCCCACTTCCCAGGAGTCTCAGAAACGCCTGCGTACCGTTTGTCTGCCTGGCCTCATATCTCATATCTTCTTGTTCTAACATGACAGATTTTTATCTGAGTCCTTTCATTGCTCGGCGAACACCTTGGTTTCCTACAAACCCAACAAAAGATTTTAAACTCCCGAAAGACAGTTTTCTCACCCTCTGTTTTCAGTAGATTTTGCCTATGTTAACTCAGTTGTGCTCCCTTTGAATGTAGTTCCCAAAGGCGATTACAAGCAACAGTGTGCAAGACGCCTGCTCACTGTCCCACTGTGCAGTATCCTGGCTCCCGACTGTGCGTCCTGCCCACCTGCATGGAGCTGCCTCCTGGGAGCGCATCTCTAAGCAGCTGCTGGTACTCGTCTGCTGTCGGTGTGCTGGCCAGTCCTCCAGCAGGGCAGAGCCCTCTTTATACTTTCCGTGGTACGAAGGGATGAGGATTACATGGAAAATTAAAAGCCAAAGATAATTTCTAGTCCACACTTTAGGTAACAGTCTGAACCTTTGTTCTTTCTGACTGATCCCCTATAACAAAAGTGGTAACATAGAGCGTGGCCAATTGATTTGAGTAAGAACTTATTCTTCCACCCTTGGTGGAGTTTGAGGAGTGAAATACTAAAAGAAACAAAAATATTCACAGCCCCTAAAAAATCAAGAATTGACTACAGTGCTGTTGGTTTAAATATAGATACATGGACATAGATTTAGATTAATTACACTGAGAGTCCAGAAACCCACATTCTGGGCCACGCTTGATATCAACCCTGATTGGATGTGTTCTTTGACCTCTTGAGAGTTCCAGTTATCTCATTTATAAAATAAGATGGTCAAGTGGGAGAAACCCTGAAGCCCTTTAAGCTCTAAATTCCCATGACCACACTTTTCTTTTTGTTTTCTTTTTTTTTTAAGATTGGCACCTGAGCTAACAACTGTTGCCAATCTTCTTTTGTTTTTTTCTGCTTTTTTTCTCCCCAAATCCCCCCAGTACATAGTTGTATATTTTAATTGTGGGTCCTTCTAGTTGTGGCATGTGGGACGCCACCTCAGCATGGCGTAATGAGCGGTGCCATGTCCATGCCCAGGATCCAAACCCTGGACCTCCGAAGCAGAGCGCTTGAACTTAACCACATGGCCACGGGGCCGGCCCCCTCACTTTTCAACAAACAACTATTCTGCAGTGAGTTTTGGCTGACCTGCAGGGCCTGCTCTCTGGCGACTTGATCTGGCTGTCTGTGTAGGACAGCACCTATAGGGGAGTGTTAAGAGTTTTTCTGAATAACTATATGCCATGGGTAGTGGATCACACTAATTGTTCTTGCTATGCATTTAAAGGGATTTTTTTTTTCTCCTCGATACTTTGTTCTTTGAATTTGTTACCCATAAGGCAGTCCATTTTAAAACAGAACTTGGTGATTGCTTTCTCTGACCTTGAAGCAGACTGTTGGTCATTTTGTTTGCATAACTCTTGGCTCCTCTGTCCTGAACTACTCCACACCTCCTCGGCCCCCTGCCCTGTGAACCAGTTACTTTGCTTCTTTGTCCCTGGCTAGGGTACTGTAGTAGAAAGCCAAACCATAGTGGGTTAGCTGTGGAGTAAAGTAATAAAGAGGAAAACAATATAATGTTAAATACGTGGTTTGCATTTTCAACTTTGTGTTTTTATCGAATTCCCACTTTCCCATAAAGTAACTCCTTCTAAGCTTGGCCACATTTTCTTAGATCCTGGATGTGTGGGTCTGTGCTGGTGTGCATTACTGTAATGTTTTTACATATATTAACATGATGCATATTCATCCCACTAACATGGATTAGAAGTTCAAATGGATGCACAGACGTGAATGATAGACTTTAGTACATGCATATGCTTTCTTTCTAATAAACAATAGCTTTTCAGGACTGTATACTTGTGAGGATTCCTAACAAAGTTTTAGCTGAGAACAAACGGAGACTATCTAATTTTTTACTTATAATTTTATCCTAGAAATTTACATGCTCTGTTGATTTCAAATTGTGAAAGAAAATCTCAGTGATCGCTGTTAGTCCTTTGACTTCGTCTTTTGTTTGGATATGTTTACATGGAATTGTTTTTGCTGCTAAGTGGCCTCCTATTTGTAAGCAGGTATTTGTTAGAACACATTTAGAAGGAAATTTTTATTCTTTAGGAAAATCAGGAGGTTTTTTTGCTTGTTTTTTTTGTGTGTGTGTGCGGAAGATTGTTCCTGAGCTAACATCTGTGCCAGTCTTCCTCTGTTTTGTATGTGGAACACCGCCCCAGCACGGCTTGATGAGTGGTGTGTAGGTCTGCACCTGGGATCCAAGCCCGCAAACCCCAGGCTGCTGAAGTGGAGCATGCGAACTGGACTGGTCCCTAGGAAAATCAGATTTGAAGCAGAATTTATAGACCGTGTTTTCCTTGGTTATAATTCTGGCTTGCTCTGAAGGGTCACTGATCTTTTTCCACTGTCTAGTGGAAAAATGACCAGCCATGGTGTGACAAGGCACAAGGTTGACTAATATCAAGGAAAAAAAATATTAAACGCCATCTAGTTTTCTAATGCTTTGCATAAATTTGCTGGCACTACTGACTCTAAATTTGGCAGCGATTTTTCTGGTAAATATAATCTCAAAGCAGAAACAATAATGTAAAGTATAATATCACCCAAAAGAAAAGGGGACTGAAATCCATGGCTGTTCCAGCCCTCGTCCTTCCCCCCTCATATGTTTGGCATGCTTTAAGAGACATAAAAGATAAATTAATTCTCAAAGAATTTAGACTGTTCTTCCTGCACGTGACTCGTCAGCTTCTCACATCAAACAGAGAGGGGAGCTTTTTGCATTTTTAGTTGATCTTCTATATTTGCAGAATTTTCATCTTCTTTTCTTCGTTTACAACCTAGTAATTCTTTCCTTTAAAGATGGCTAAATTCTAAACTCAACAAACTGTATCCATTAGATATGTGCAGTTTTCATGTATCAATTATACCTCAATAGAGCTGTTAATGATTTTTTAAATGTCTAAGAAATCTGTGTTTAACTGATCCTAGAGGCAGTGTACTTCTAGGAAACACTTTCAAGAAAGATTTATTTTCTGAACAAAACTAATTGTCTAGCCGCTAATTCAGAGAGAGCCTCTGTAAGGTATTTGCAGCAATGCAAGCTCATTTCTTCAAATCAGCAGCTATTGACACAGTTCCTCTTATACTCCAGGCATTGCTCTTTTTTCTATATGTCCTCTCTTGGCTCCTATAAATTAAGCTAATCTGTCATTAAGGTAAAGACATTATAGTTATTATTATTTTTGCAATATTTTCCAAAAGCAAAATAAGAAAAACGTATTTTGGATGGTGGGAGGTGATGAGATTAAGTGAAAAATCGTGTTTTATCTTCTTTTTATTTTTTGTGCCTAGGTCTTGTTTGATAAATATTTACAATTAGGGCTAATACAAATTGACTGCCTCAGAGAATCTGTTGGGGGAAAATCTTTAACAAATAAGAAAATGGCAGCTAAAACTCTGAAGAATCGGTCTTTCCTGCTTGTTTTTCAAGCATACTCTAACATGTTAATTCAGCAGATTTTCAGTGGAAGAAAATACAGAGTGCTGCTCTATTGGTTGGGCTCATGAGCCAGCACAATTAGGTAAGCAGTGTTTGAGGGCGGAAATAGTCCCAGGCACACGGCTATTGACACAACTAATCTTTTTACAATGCAAGCGTGAATAAACTTGCTACTTGAAAATGTAAGTGACCCATACACTAATAATCTTTGCATTTTTTAATGTGAACTTATATATATGGAAGAAATATATATAAATACTGTAATTCACATTCTATGCACACATTCACATTATTGTGATCTCTATTGGAAATAAAGGCATTTGTAAGCTTCATATGAGAATAAGTATGCAATTAAATACACCTTATTACTACTATTTTTGAAAAATGACAATAACAAATCATTCAAATGATTTTAAAACTTAAAATGGTTTAAAAAATGTATGCCCATCCTGATTAGGGGGCTCTAATAACTACATGTTAAACAGTTTTAAATTACCAGAAATGTTATATATTTTATGACAGTTAATGAATCTAATTTAGAATACTGACCTTCCTTATAAAATATAATTATAGAGTGCAGGTACTTCTGTAATGGATTCAAAGCTTTCTGCTTTATCCAATGAGATTCCTTATTGTCTTAGCATCTAGACTAATAGAAACAACAAATTAACTTTTATAAACTTGAGAACGCTTACATTTCTTAAAGTGGAAATTAGAATATTTCTCATTGTAGAAGCATTTTAATGAACTACTCTTCCAAGAAGGCTAAGCAAGCAGCTTATTTAAATATGAAATAACTAAATGTTAAAAAATGTAGCAACTCTGAAATATGAACATGTACTAACTTATTATTTCATCATATCTGTATTAATTATTAATAAAATTAATATTGCCAATAATATTTATAATTAACAGTCTTCAACTGCTGAGAAATACTTAAGAGACAAAAACCTTCTTTAAAGTATGAAATCTATAGGAGTCTGAGGTCTTAAAATCTCCATCTAGTTTTGGTTACCAACATACCCCAAGTTCTTTTCAGGCCATTGTAAACAAAATGCACACAGAGATCCTAACGAGCAGTCTGGGGAGTGTCCATGCTCCAGGGGTAGTCAGTAGATGATAGCCACCAGAACATTTCAGAAGATTGAAGCAAGCATTTCGGTCTGCAAGTGATGGTGTGACAGATGTTAACTTATTACTTTTGCAGAAATAATTCATTTTAGAATCATAGGGATTGATTATATACTGTGGCTTTTTGTTTCCTGAAAATCACACTTTCATACTGAAGAGAAAAAGTTGTTAGAAAATCAAAAATGGCTGGCAGGAAGCAAGTGAGAACTATGATCTAACTAAGCAAAATTAAAAAGAAAAAACTTACGTGGAAGTGGACAGAGGAGACGGTTGAGTCAATAGACTGACTAGGATTTCTTCTTTCCTCCCTTCTTCTCCCCCTCTCTTCTTCCTTCCTTCTCTTCTAATTTTTGAACAGAATAAACACTTCTGAGAAAATTAGAAATTCTTTTTTTTAAACAGTAACAAGTAATTTCAGTGACTTGTCATTTTATCTTTCATGCTTGTTTAAGCTAAAGGAAGTGGCAGATTAAGACAGGTCTCCCCAACCTGCGGAAGAATGTCCCCTACTCAAGGAGTTTCCCACCTCGTCTTTGGGCCTAGCCTGGCAGGTAGTCCAAAGGCTTGTTGTGGGCAGGCCAGCAGTCAACACCCTGGGTCACTGCCAGCACTGCCTGTTACACTCACACACTGTCTTAGGAAAAGACTGAAAACTTAAACCAAATTTGGAGACAGCAACTACTGAGAAGAGTTCCACTAGGGTGAGTGGAGGCGGTCAGACTGGAAGTCACGTTCTGATGGTGGGTGTAAGGAACTGGGGGGAGTGGCTGTGGGGGCTTGAGGCCTTTTGAATGTTTAGATTCTATTTTGTCTTGGCCCAACTTTAATCCACCTTGCATCATCCTTTCTCATCAATAACAGTTTAAATATTTGTTCTCCCCACAGCTCTTTCATCTTTTCTGCAAATTGATGTCTTCAGCAGAATTCTATGTAAAAAGAATGCTGACAGCACCATCCTAATTTTTAAAAAACTCTCTGATTAACACGTTTCTTTTTTGTGGCTGATCTACTCATCATAGGAAGATTGTAAACTGGTACTTTGCTTTCGACAGCCCCTCAGATCATTCATGGCCTGTATAACTGGAGAGATGTGTTTGGGAGAGTTCGGGCTTCCTAACCACAAGGTGTCTTCTCTCCCAGTCTTGAAGTGAGTAGACAGTCTACACTGGCATATCCTTAGGCTTGGATGTCTGATAGATACCTGTTCTCTTAGTTATATCACATCTTTTTGCCTTTATGACAAGAAAATGTTCAGAAGAACCAGCTTATTTTCTCAAGAAAAAGAAATCAGGAACTTCGTTTATTTTGCCTTGTGCTTTGGATAAACTAATCCAAATCAGGTGAGCTGTCAGTTGTTTACAGTCGAATGTCAGCTGTAGAAAACCGATACACAGATCCAATCATTCTATTATCCAACATGGTACATATACCCGAATTTTCTGTCGAAGTCATTAAGTTTCTAAAGAAAGCAAAGATGAGAAGATAGTTTATACTTACGCTTTCGGTTTTTTTTGTTTTTTTGCATACCCATTTGGCAACCTTGTCCCTCTTCAGCTTACTCTGCAGATAATGGCCGGTTCTCTGTTATACAAATCTCCCAGCCCAGGCTTTGCATTTTCATTAGGAATAGTTTTGAAATTTTAGGAATTAATTTCTTTTGGGTAATGCTTAGCTTCAGCTGTGAATTATGTCTATGCACGAGTTGTAAACTGTGCTCTGGAGTTACACGTCTCTGCTGGAAGGAAATGGCAGCTCTCTGCTCTGCACAGGAAAGGGTAAGTCAGAAGAAGTTCTGTTCTTGTTTATTCTGTGAAGCACATTCTTTTAAAAAGTATTTTAATTTTGCTATTTGACATCTAGGGGAGAAATTATCAGCCATGGTAAAATTCATTGTTAACTCCAGCAAAGTGGAAATGATAATGGGAAATATTACAAATGTGTAATTTTTATTTTTTGAGGCTTTGTACAAATAGTAAAACATGTCTTTCCCCGTATCTGTTCAGACTTAACTATGAAAGGCAAGCCTCCAAATGGACTATGTCCCAGATGGCATTTATTTTCTTAAGGTATAATTTAACGTAACAAGGCAGACACAATAAGAGGCTCGCTACTAGGAAAGAAATCATATGGATGCAAATAGTGTGATTTCCTTTTAATATTTCATTTAAAAAAGTCAAATGAAAACAACCACTAAATAAAATATAGTTGAACTTACCAAGTTAACGAATGTCTGCCAGCTTGTTTTCTGAATTGTTCAGAAGAGCTACAATAATCCTGTCCCGCGCTGGGTCACATACTCAGCACAGCCATCCACCGTCATCTTCTTTATTGAAACTGCAATATCTTTTCTATTTTTCAAACTTGATTCCATTCATATGTCTCTATTTTTAATAAACAGACTTATTTTCCTTTAATATCTCTTCTTATTGAGTTTAATGTGCTTTTTAAACAAGTGAGCCTCAGAGAATTATTATGAACCTCAATTATACATGTTGAAAAATACTTTTACAGTTTATGAAGAGCTCTATAAACATGACATGTTACCATTACTATATTCACAGCACCTCTTACATAATAAGTTTCAAATACATAATCAGTTATGTAAAAAACCATAATTATGTTATTCAACTCACATCCTGATATTCAAAATAAGTACTTCAGCTAGGGAATATTTGCATAGTCCAAGCAGATTTTTTTCCCTCTTTAACACTTTCAATTTTAAGACAAAATGTGTATGGAAAAGAAATCCTATTTATGAATTACAGTAAGGCATTAATCAGTTTGTTCACCTGAGAAGTCAGACACCTTTATATACTTATTTTTTATGTGAAGATATGATTTGTGTTATTGTTATTTTTTGATAATTTACTGCTATCTCCAGTTTATAAAAAGTAACTCAGAATATCAATTTAATACCATTAATTATTTGATTAAAATGAACAGACGAAATTTTTCTATTTCCCAAATCAGTTGCCTAAACCTAAATAGGACGAATATTTTTCAAGATTTTGCTTTTAGCTCACAGCCATGGCAACCTTGGCTCCACAGAAAGGTCTTATCATTTTCCCATTTTGAGGTGAATTGATGTGCAATTAGTGTGCCCATCAATTACACCAGTGGCAGAAATGCAGATAAACCAAAGGAAGGTAGCTCTCACGATAGAGGAAATGACACAGGCACACTCCTATTTTAAAGATACAAAACTGGAAATGTATTTGCCCCTCAACTGGCACTCAGGGAGTTGAATTTAACTAATTGTCTTTGGTGACTAACTCTATTTAACATTTGCATATATTTTCAACTGTTCTAAATCTTTCTTTTAATATATTTTATGAAGAATGCATTAGATGTTAAAAATTCGCTGTCTGTGCTCTTAGTTCAGAAATGAAAGATACATCCGGGATGAAATCAAAAGTCAGTTTTAAGGTATAAATTCCATAAGCCATGTAAATAAATTTAATTTTTGCCAAAACTGTGTTTTTACACAAATTCATTGAAATAGAGTCCTCTTTGAATGTTAGGCAGAATTTACAGCAGTGGTGGATTATTAGAACAACATGGTGTAACATCTTGATAAAATTAAAAATTTCGCCGTTAGCCTCATATTCCTAGAGAAAAATGCTCATGCACCACAAGCAGGCTGTAACTGGTAGGAAATTGCAGTGCTACAGCATAGAGAAGCAAGCTCTTTTTTTAATATATTAATCTGACAGAAAATTCGAGCCAGTCATTTTATGAAGATTTAGACATGGGCAGTCGTTGAATTTTACCAAATAATGTTCCCTCCTATTTATATTTTATTTCTCATAGTAACTGAGCACATCACCGTGTTTTCTCCTTTTTAAGGAGAAAGTAAACTTGTCTTTTTAGTTTCATGAAAAAACAGGCATTTCTGATCGCTTCCATTTAGTTAAAATTTGTAAAGGCCATACTGCAATTCAAACGAGGGGACGGTCTTTTGTTGTGTGTCTGCGAGCTGATGGGGACTGGCTTTTCTTCTCATTGTCGTAGTTTGAAATTGAAACACGGCATTGCTGAGAAAATGCCGTGAAAATATAACCCACTACATTCCAGGAAAATAAATAAGCAAGGCCACCCAAATTTTCAATTAGTGCTCGCGCAGAACGCAGGAAATGGCAAGAGATCCGTGCGCGGCGCCCCAGGCCGGGTCGGGACCCGGAGCAGTGACAGGAAGGCTGGAAGGGGACGCCGGCACCGTGTGAAGATGGCCCATCTCCAAGGAAAATGCGCGCTCACAGGCTGGCGCCGACTTCCTGAAGCAGACGGGGGAGTCTTGCATCCTCGCCACGCGCGCTGCTCGGCTTCAAGAGCTGCATGTTTAATGGCGAAGTAACGCTGGAAAGCACTAGTGGCGTTACATAGTCTACATCATAAGCTCACTAAACATTCTCGTTGTCCCCCACGGACACAGTTTTAGCCACTGGAGCCAGCAGTATTCTGGACAGTTGGGGAAAATGATAAATTGCTTTTGATTTAAAGCGTCAGGCCTAAGGATCGATTGTTCCCACTTGGTGGCACTGCTCGTTAGTGGTATCAGCCAGCGGGGAAGCCACTGGTGTGGAGGCGAAGAAGGGGCTTGGCGTCTTCCTTCCCCAAAGGGAAAGCCAGTCCTCTCCCAAGTCAGCAAGAGAGGTAAGAACACAGAGTTCCGAGGGAGGAGGTACAAAGTGATGGTTTAGAAGCGCCTCTCCTTGAATATATTTTTCTGAAACGGTCCCCTCTCTAGTCTGGAGGTAATACCTGAAAGCAAGAAAGGGAAGAGGGGACAGTGGCTTCTTCAGGGATCATATATACCCTGACCTCTGCCTTGTCCTTCCTTCGCCCGCTTTCTCTTCCACTTCTCAGACCCTCACTGCAGCATTCGGAGTTTTACTGCTCATCCTGTTGAAGCTAGTTAAGGAAAAAAATCCATTTTTCAGTGGCATGATGTTGGTTGTGCTTAGAAAACAGCCCCTGTGATTTTGGATGGATTTTATCTGTGTCATGGTTCTAATTGTTTTAAATTTCAAATTACATTACATTCTTTGACAACCTTCACACTGCATTGATAAAAAGTAAATCTGAACGTTCGATTTATTCTTACAACCAAGGAGTGAAATCACTGGGGAGCTCCCATGGACTCCAGTTGTTAAACCGAGGAGGAGCACTGGTAGGGGACCCCGCCGGGCTGCACGTGGAGCGCGGGACGAGAGCGGGGGAGCAGAAGACAGAGACGCATCCTCCAGCTGAAGAGGAAGCAGGAAACCACATTACGCTTTGGAATTATTTAATAGCAATGCTGTGTAGTTGTGGTGTATATAGGATGGTTTTTAAAAAATGATTATTCATCACCTCACAAAAACACAGTAAATGGGAACAAAAGCACTGAATGTATTTTTCTTCTTGGCTGATCCCTTCTGGTTGAGAGCATTTTCTTGGCAATCTATGATTTTGTTAGGTTCGAAAGACTGTCATTTCCTTTTCACAGTAAAATCAGGAATTTCACTTTTATACAATACTAGTGCATTTCCTATAATTGAATTCTAACCGTTTGGGAGTGTGCTCTTTGCCTAGTTTTCCTATACAAAATAAGGAACAGGAAAAAAGCCAACAGAACCTCTTGCCATTTGCAATAGTTTCAAAATATATATGCCTTTGGATTTAGTAAGTTTAGCAATTTTCAGCCATTGGGAGATCCAGACCTGTATCTGGTCCTAACATAGGCTTGCAGTCGCCCAGCTGCCCTCAGAGGAGCAGCCCAGGAGCTAGAGGCCCATGGCTCCCCAGCGTGTGCTTCTCCTCGGCCTGCCTGCTGTGCTCTCCGTGTCTTCTCTTTCCTTCTGTCCCTTCATTCTATGCCTCAGGCTCTCACTGCTTTCCACCTTCCATCTATTGAACCTGCTTCCAGGATGTTATTTAATGAATTTGCGCTAAAGTGTAGTTATTCATGGGGTTTAACTTATTTATTCAACCAATGTTTTAAGCACTACGCTTGGTGAGGTCTCTGAGAAATATAGAAATGATACTGGCACTTGTCCTTTGGATAAGATACCAGAACAAATAATCATAATGCAAGGCTTTGGGCTCAGTGGCAGAGTTGGAAGGGACTTGATAACCATGTCGAGCAAACCTCTGATTTTATAGTGAAAAAGTTAAGGCCTGGAACCAGACAACTGACATGATCATATTTCATGTTCTAAAACTCAATAAGAACCTACTGGTCTAGTGCTCTTTCTGGATTGCTTCAATATCCAAATCTTTCTCATATGTTGTGGTAGATGAAATTATTGTTTAAAATATTCACCACCCCTCCTACAGGCTTCTCCTTCTGTGGGAATTATACACCGTTATCCCATTGACATCAGTCTTGACCATGGGCTTGTTTTAACAATGGAACAGGAGCAGAAGTGACCTGTGCCATGTCCAAGAGGAAGCTTGAAAAGCTATCGCACGGTCTGTCTACCTTCTTTCTTCTCTTTTAGGATGTCTGCATTTTTCCAAATAAAAGTTGTTTCTTCAGCCTAGGTCCTGGGAGAAAGCATGGATGGAGCAGAACCACAGCCAAGATGGACGTAACGGGAGTGAGAGAGAAGCCTCTGCTGCGGTGTGCCCTGGGATTTCAGAGCTGTTTGTTATTGTCTCAGAACACAGCCTCAGCCACTGATACATTACACTGCTGCCAAAGCAGAGATGGCTTGGCCAGTGGTCACTCATTCCATTTTGTACAATTTAACCTTGATCCAGGGCATTATATAATCATGATTCTAATTTTTTTACTAAGATCACCAAGTGGATTCATGGGGAGCCGATGCCCAGATGCTCTACTCCAGTTTCCACAGACAGTCTTGTCCGTATGGAGCCAGGCCTGGCGGAGAAGGACACACCCAGAAAGCCGTGGATCCTGCTGCCCAGTGGTGGCTGGCCCATGTACACTTTGAAGTGCATTTTTTTGACTGAATTTCAGCAGCATCAGCTTAGCTCCATGAGAGGAAGAGATTCTCCAGAGGAAGGGAGGAAGAGGACCTCTCTCTCTTCGGTGACTTCAGATGCCTCAACCTGAGCCATGTGTTCCTGAAGGCAAAAACCAGAAAAAAATCACCATAGCATCGGGTAGAGAGTGGTTTGTTTGTAAGACAGTGGTAGCAGGCACAGAGCGTATTAAGTTTAGGGGATCAAGAATGTCTTCTTGGAGGAGGCAGCTTTTCTACTGGACTTTGAAGAATGAATAGGAATTCAATATCCAGAGAGAGCAGGATACGGCCATTTGCCCTACAGGTTCATTGTGATCAGAAACACTACAGTAGGAAGGCCCAGAGTGTTCCAGAAAGTGTGTTACCTCTTCCAGATCAAGTCTTTAGCTCAAAGAATTAATACTTAGTAGATTAGGACAAGAGTTTTGTGGGGGTTTTTTGTTTAAATGGGAGAGGAGTTTCTGAAATCTGACCTCATAGCATTTTGCCGATATTTTGGTACTAATCTTGTATTAGTTTGATTCCTCTGCTTTCATTTCTGTGTCCTCTCGCCTAAACACTGAGCTACTGAAAGGCAGGGGTAGTTTCTACTGAGCCGTTACGCTGAGACCTAGCACAGTTCTTGACACAATGAACATGCAACAAATACTTAATGAAGAATGAATAAATAAATATTGTTGGCCTTCCCTATTCTTGCTTGTATGTAGAAAATATACACACTTTGTGAAGTGAAGAAGCTACATGCTTGTTTTTAAAATGTAGAAAAAAATCAGAATCATTGTCAAGATTTGCCCAACATTTATAATGACCTTTGCTGAAAAGCAAGTCAAATGTCTTCTTTTCTTAAAGATCATAATTCACAGCTGTCACATTTCTTCTTATTTTATGTGTAACCGTGTGTGCCTTTACAAATCCATTTGTGACTAAATTTTTAAAAATTGGAAAAAAGCAATGTCTAATTGTCCTTTGAAATTGATTTACAAAACGTGGCTTTGTTTCAGCTCAGTGTCTTAAGATGATATCAATCTTAATTTGATATCAATCTTAAAATGATAACAATCTGAATTTCTTATCCTGCCTCAGCTCCTACTAGAGTCTCTGTACATTTCTGAATAATTGAGCTGTGGTCCTTAGAAACCAGGGCAAACTATCCATTGGAAAGACGTGCTCTTCTGAAAACATCTCTCTGCTGGCCAGTATGCAGCTGGTGGGAATTACCAGGGTCATGGTAACATGAAAAAAAACCCCGACAGTTAGGATTCCGTGAGTGCCTAGTCTAAAATAGATTTTTGAGAGGTAATAAATTTATTAGCATAAAAATGGCCAGAATGGTTTATATAAACAAAATAAATAGGCACTGTATAAATAAGTGTCTATTGTCACTCTCATCATTGGAGGCAATGTGGACAAACATAAACGGATGGAAAATGGGCTTTGGAATCCAAGGGACTCGTGCTTAAATCCTGGTCTGCCCTGTGTGCCTGGGGCGGATGGACCTCTCTAAGCTTCAGTTTTCTAACGTGCCTGATGGAGAGAATATTTTCTGTTTCCCAGCATTGTGGTGCTGGCACAAAGCAGATGCTCCTTAAGTATTGTTTCCTTCTCTTTTTCCATCATAAACATTTATCATGTACTACAATGTGATAAATTATTACTGTTTGATTATTACTATATGTGGTAAATACAAAATATTTATCAAGTTCCTTCTGTGAGCAAGGCAATTAGCTAAGTGCTCCTTGCACACTGGTGAAGTGCTCACTGAAGGTTTCCCTTTTTCCTTCCTTGCCCTTAAATCTCCTCCCTCCCACTATCCTCCTGCTGAAGTACAGACCCAAGCCATAGCCTATTTACAGGTTGTGGCACATGCCCACCTTCAATAGAGCAGTCCACTCTGAATTTAAATTTACCACCTTTTTCCTTAGAGGGAATGAGAAAGAAAATGAATTTAATTTAGTATAAAAAATAAACACTTCTGGGCGCTGGAAACGTCTGTGGTGTTTTAAGAGCTGCTATCATTCATCAGTCAAGCGTGTTTACCCCTCCCCATGATTGCTTGTGAAACCGAGCCACACACCCCGAGCCCTTCAATGAGAGATGGCCACCAAATTGCCAGGCAAAGGGTGCATGTTGCCGGTAATCGTTCGATGCCTGCACTGGCTCATGAATGTGGCCTCAGAGTATGTTTCTCATGGCTAACAGGTGACATAAAACAGTGGTTCGCAGTATAGTAAAGCACAGCTTGTACTATTGTTACCTCATGGCTCTCAATTTTGGGCCAATGCATTTTCTTGTGGTTGTGCTTTTTCATAGTTTATCCTGTTATAATTTTGAGAGGCAGTGTCTTCTGCATGAATTCTCTGTACCCTAGTTGTGAAATAGCCAGGGTAATTATTGTCACTAGCTCATTCTTACCACACTAAAGGGACATGGCATTTGCCTGGGAGGAGGGAGTTATTCAGGAGTCAACAAGGCAGACTTACAACATCCATAGTCTAACCCAAGAGTGGGTGGGAGTCTGGGCTGGGTGGAGAGCTGGTGAACACGTCCTTTGAGTGAGCTCCTTCAATGCACAAAAGGAACTTTCCTAAGAAACTAAGGCCAAAAGGAAGCCCAATGCAGAAAATGTGAAACTTTAAAGATAAGCAGGTTTCCTGTTTAGAACAGAATTTGGCCTCCAATAAAAATGTATGTGTTGGCAAGCGTTATTATCATTATTATTAGTGAATTAAGCAACTAAGTGAATTCAGTGCCATTTACTGCAATGGAGAAGACTGGAAGAGGAGCAGATTTGGGGGAAAATATCAGGAATTCTATTTTGGAAGTGTTAAATTTAAGATGTGCATTAGATTTTTTTTTTTTTTGAGGAAGATTAGCCCTGAGCTAACATCTGCCGTTAACCCTCCTCTTTTGTTTGTTGAGGAAGATTGGCCCTGAGCTAACATCCATGCCTGTCTTCCTCTACTTTATATGTGGGATGCCTGCCACAGCATGGCTTGATAAGCAGCACGGGGGTTCGCACCCAGGATCTGAACTGGCAAACCCCGGACGGCCGAAGCCAAGGGTGTGAACTTAACCACTGCGCCACCAGGCTGGCCCCTGTTTGTTAGATTTCTAAGTAGAAGTGTCGAGCTGAACATAAGAATCTGGAGTTACTGGGGATAGGTCAGGGCTGGAGTTATAGATTTGATCTTTAAAGCAAGAGTCCCGAATGAGATCATGAACATGGAGAGATTGAGGGAAAGAGGAAGATCCAGGAGGAGGAGTAACAAGAAGGAGGCACTTATCTTGGAAGGAAATAAGAATGCATTTTCTAAGGAAAATGGTGCTTCAAGAAAGGTATGGTCAGCGGTGTTCTCACTGAGAAATCAAGTACTGAGTTCTGAGGCTTGACCGTGGAATGGAATGTGCTAAGTAGAGGTACCTGGTGACTTGGCAGGAGGGGCTTCAGTGTCCTCGTGAGGTCAGAAGCCCACGTGGACTGAGCCACAGAGAATAGGGAGGTAAAGAGGTACGCACATCCCAGCAAAAGACCGCATGCAGGCACGGGCTCCAGACCCTTGGCGTCCATCCTGCCTGGGTCCATGCAAGCTCAAGCTCTCCAAACCCTTGAACTTCAGGCTGGCACTTCTCTAAGGCCCATGGTATTCTCAGGTCCTTCCCAATTCTTTCAAGAAGGATTGAGAAGCAGCGGTGACGGTTCTGTTGCCTAAAACTAGTAGAGTAGACCAACACACTCATCTAAATAATGCACAAATTGGCACAAAGAGATTGGTGAGTGTAATTTGGAAGTTGAGGGATTCTGTGTCCTGAGACCAATCTCTAGATTCTTCAAGTAATAGAAAGTTTTCCTGACCTCTGTAATGATCATAATGTGCTTAATATGTAAAATAAATAAGACGTTTGTAATAGCCATGAAGAACAATTAGACAAATCGTGTAATTTTGGAAGTCATCATTGCTGCTTCTTAACCTAAACAAGTCTTCTTTCCTGTTATGGACTGAGTTGTGTCCCCCCACAAATTCTCATGTTGAATGCCTAACCCCCAAAGTGACTGTATTTGGCCATAAGCTCAGAGACATGCTGGGGAAGGGGCAGCTCACAGCAGCCATGCATGGCACGTGAGTTGGGCATGTTGCCAGTCAGGCTGAGGAATTTATTCATTGATTGATTTGTTAAATAAGTATATAATGAGCCCTTGGCACCCAGAACCCTAGTGGTGACTAAACAAGAAGAGATCCCTGAGATCTCTAAGAGATGGCTAAGCAAAGAGACTTCGTTGAGCTTAGATTCTGCTTGGTAGAGACACGAAACAGACATAAATCAGCGAGATGATTTAAGATAGAGAGAGGTGCTGTGAAGATTATGGAAAAGGGTAAAGGGATGGTAGAAAGGCCTACTTTTGACAGAGTGTTCAGAGAAGCAGACAGAGGAAGTGACACTGCGCCCCGGGTAGGAAGGTGAGAAGGAGCCAGGAATGCCAGGGCAGTGACATGCCCAGCAGAGTAAAGCGGGTGAGGGGGATGAAACCTCAAGGCAGGCCAGAGGGGCTTCAGAGGGAAGGTCTGGCCAGAGCTGATGATGTGGGGTCCTGTGGCCGTGGGGAGTGCTTTTCTTCTAGAGTGGGCAGCCACCGAGGGTTGTAAACTGGGAGATGGTAAGCTTCTATCTATATTTTAAAAGGTGATTCCGGCTGCGGTGGAGACGAGTCGTCGAAGGTAAGCCCAGTGGAGGCAGTGCGGTGCCGCAGGGGCTCCGGGCAGAGATGAGGGTCATTCAGGATCCGGGCTGGCAGCAGAAGCAATGAGGAGATGTGAGGGTCAGAATTCATTTTGGTGCAAAAGTTGCCAGGATTTGCTGTTGGATGGGATGTGCCTGTGAGGAGAAGAGAGGAGTTGAAAACACTCCTAGGGATTTGTGGATGTACAATAAACTGAGAAGTATAAGCAGGACTAGGGGAACAAAGCTAGAGTTGTGATTTAGCTCCGTTAAGTCTGGGGTCTTCATTAGATATTAAAGAAAGGGAGGCTGGTCAAGTGTGTCAAATGCCACTTTGGAGGTAAGAAAGAGAGCCCAGGAGAGACCACGGACTTTGGCCAGATAAAAATGGTGGGTGCTTTGGATAAGCGCCGGTTTCGCTGAGCCATGGGGTTGAAAACTGCTTTAAACTGAGCGTTAAAGAAAGGATGTGAAGCGTGACAAATAAAAATGGCAAGCAATAGGATATATTGGAGTATATGAGG